>NW_027423312.1:0-116828 GCF_048934315.1 Petromyzon marinus | reverse complement strand
CTCTCCCCCCACCCTCTCCCCCCCACCCTCTCCCCCCCACCCTCTCCCCCCACCCTCTCCCCCCCCACCCTCTCCCCCCCCACCCTCTCCCCCCACCCTCCCGGTGTAGTCGGCACTTTGCTACGTTCATCATTTCGGTTTTTTTTGTTATGCTTTGCTTAATGTAACCCCCCCTTTTTAAATGAAAGACCCAAAATATACTTTTTTTTCTTTCCCCTTCCCTCTCTCTTTACCCCCTCTCTGCCCCCCTCTCTCTCTACCCCCCTCTCTGCCTCTCCTCTCTCTCTACCCCCTCTCTTCCTACTCCATTTTGCCTCTCTCTCGCTCTCTCTTTTTTCTTTATAACTACGACAAGTGCTGCATCGGCACGCTGCCCTTCCCACAGTCAAACGGCCTACGACGGGTAGCTTAGATCTGCATGCAGAGCTCTCCGTCATCTGCCACCGAGCACACGGCCTCCTCCCAGCGCCCACTGCTCCTTGAAGGCCGGCACGGCGTGGGTCAGCCGCGTGTAGTGGAACTCCAGCCACACCCTGATCCGACCAGAGCGTGGAAGATGCCCAGGCTGCTGGCTGGACGTTGCCCCTCCAGGGCCACCTTCCTTGCCCTGTATATGGCGAGCTTGGCGTAGCCGAAGAGCACGTTGACCAGCCCCTGAAGATGTTGGGGTCTGTTGCCCTTCGGGTATCCAAAGAAGAGGACCGTCGGGGAGAAGTGGAGGCTGAACCTTAGGAGGATGTTTCTCAGGACCTTGAACAGCGAGTCCAGGCTCTTGCACTCCACATATTGGTGCGCCACCGTCTCCACTTTACCGCAGAACCGGCACTCCGGGGACGTGTCGGTGAAGCGCGCCAGGGAGACGTTGGTGGTGACGGTGCCGTGGGCGATGCTCCAGCTGAGGTCGCCGATGCGGTTGTACGTCGGTCTGCAGTAGAGTTGCCTCCAGCGAGGCCTCTCCGGAGAGACGCAGGGCAGGGCTTTCCTCCAGGCATGGTCCTTGTGGCTCCTCAGGGTGTCCTGTTGGTGGAACCGGACCATGTAGGAGTAGAGAACCTTCCTCTTTTACATTTGCGAAGGCCACCTCCGGTAGGTCTTCTAGCCGGCACAGGTTGTGATCCGCCTTCGTTTGTCGGCATTGGCGATGCAGTGGCACGACTGAGCGCTCCGGTGGAAGGGGATCGAGAGGGGCCTCGTCATCCCCAACGCCGATGGGGGGCGTTCTCCCCGCTGCCACTGAGAAGGCCCCCTTGGCTTCGGCCAGGATCCGGGCAGCCACCCGGAGCGACTGCAGCCCTGTCTTTGTGGCCACGTCTGCTGGTCCGATCCACCGGCCCCGTGTTTCAGGCTCCACCAGATCTCCCATCCTGGTGAGCCGCGCGTTGGCGAGGCGCCTCTCCATGCCAGGGGTGGTGGTGGTGGATGGCAGCTTTGTCTGTGGGTTCCTGAGGATCGGTTCGAAGACCAGATCCTCAGCCGATCACGGTTGGTTCAGCCTCCTGACGGCGAGGGAGCTCCATGTCTGCAGGACGCTTCTGTAGAAGGGTGGCAGCTGTCCCAGTGGGAGGCCCTGCAGGTCCATGTAGAATAGTTGCTTGGAGCACTGCAGACCCCCCAGCTGTTTCAGGAGTAAGGAGGCCGTGACGCTCCAGGCCGGTGCAGGGGCGGCGTGCAGGAACTTTTGCGCTGCCTGCAGTCGGAAGGTGGCCAGCTGACTCCGCACGCACACCAGCCCGTGACCGCCCTCGTCCAGTGGCAGGGCCAGGACCCCAGCCGCGACCCGATGTCCTCCACCTGACCAGAAGAAGTCGAGGACTTGCTTCTGAAGTGCGTTGACAAGGCTCATGGGGGGGTGCAGGGAGAAGAGTCGGTGCCACAGTATGGACGTCACCAGCTGGTTCTCCACCAACGTCTTTGTCCTGAAGGTGAGGAACTTGCACAGGCGACTCCAGGTGGCCAGCCGCTCCTTCACCTTCTCCTCCAGCTCGACCCAGTTCCTCTGCGGTGGTTCCTCCTCTGGTCCGAGGAACCCCCCCAGGTGGTGCAGCGATGTTGTGCTCCAATTGATGGCTTTTGCCTTCTCGGGACACTCAGTCATGTCCCACGCTCCAACCAGCAGGCCGCTGCACTTTTGCCAGTTCATTTTTGATGACGAGGCTTTCGAAAAGACCTCCTGGCACTCATGCAGCAGGGCGACATCAGCCAGGGAGCGCAGGATGAGGAGGACGTCGTCGGCGTATGCCGTCAGGACCAACTTGATGCTTGGTTCCCTCAGCACCAGGCCGCTGAGTCTCCGCCTTATGAGATTCAGGAAAGGCTCTAATGCCAGGGCATAAAGTTGGCCCGACAATGGGCATCCCTGTCTCACTCCTCGCTCGAATTTAACCGGGGCAGTGAGGGCGCCGTTGATCTTGATCATGCACTCCGCCTTGGTGTAGAGTAGGCGGATCGTTCGGACAAAGGCATCCGAAAACCCAAGGTCTTGAGGGTTCCTCCTCTTCCTACCCCTCCTCCGTTCCGAACACAGATGGACTCGTCCGTCTGAACAAAGCTCGTCGCTCTCTGTGGTGTTAATCCCTCATACTAACATCATGCCAATCCCCCAGTTACATGCTAATTTACTGTTGATATCTAAACTCCTCTCCACCTCCTCCGTTCTGAACATAGATGGACTCGTCCGTCTTAATAAAGCTCGTCTCTCTCCGTGGTGCTAATCCCTCACACCAACATCATGCTCATCCCCCCAGTTACATGCTAATTTCTATGTAAACTGCTTTGTCAAGGTGCTCTGTTCCTCCCACACAGCTTAAAAGACGCTGCCATGCTTGGCAGGGTTCACTCAAGCGCTGTCTTCCAGACAGTCCTGTTTCTTCACCTGAGGAAGGCTACTTGTGTTGTGGCCGAAACGTCGTGAGAATTTTATTCTGTTATTATTATTTTTATTATTTCATCTCCATTCTACGTGACTTTACCGAAAGAACCCAGAAGAACAATGAGCTATCATTATTGTGTTGTTGTTTGCAAAGTGCAGGGTCTTGAGGACTTTGTGGAAAAGTGCGGAATAAATGCAAAGTAACTCCCCAAGAAGTGGTGGTGGTTGGACAAAAAGGACAATGGTGATGCCGATGGCTAAGGTCTCCTCCTGCGATGGCGAGATGTAAACTCCCTCGCATGGTATACAGGAGGTCGTGGGTTCAATCCCTATCCCGACCTTAACGCCTGTTATGTATTTGGAGTCCACGTGTTCTCTCTATCTTCCCTCTGCATTTAATCTGGCTGCTGATATACATTACCACGTGATGAGCCACTTCGTTGATCTATCATTTGTGGCCAGGTGGCTTCTGAAAAGAGCTTTATACCTGGTATTTTTTTTAAGGTGGCCATGGTGCTCACCGTGATCTACATGTTCCTCATGACGGGCACGCTGCTCGCTATGGTCGGCGACATTGTCAAGAACGGTATCCTCACACCCAGCAGCATCTTCTTCATCACTCTCGCGGGCATCCATCTCATCGCCGCGGCGCTGCACCCGCGCGAGTTCTTCTGCATCGTGCACGGATTCTTGTACCTCATCTGCATTCCCACGGGATACCTGCTGCTGCTCATCTACTCATTGGTCAACATGTACAACGTATCATGGGGCACGCGTGAGACCAAGGCGCCTACTGAGCCCTCCCCTAAGGAGGTGAGTTACTTTATGTGTTATCGTTATTGTCGTTGTTGTTTTTGTGTCGAACGTTATTTGGAGTTTCGCTCCATTCTCCTCTGTTGCTCCGTCCCGCACCTCCGATTAGCATGATTGGCTACGTACATTGCAAAAAAAGTGTAACATATGCCCCCAACCCCCGCCAAGACGAAGGCAGCGATCCCCATATAGCTTTTAACCGACCGTTGGGGCAAGTGCTGTTAGCGAGTAGCACCTGTGAAGTCCGGAATGGCACATAAGAGGGTAGGTGGCCAGCACCATGCCCGGCCGCCTTTGTCTCCATTGTTGTCATGTTTACTACATCACATTTGGCTATTTTTGAGGCTTTTTGAGGGAAGGCCAAGGATTGGTCCAGATGTATGTATGTTGAACTTCTTTCACACCATGTGTAGCCAACTGTGCTAATTGGAGGTGCGAAGGAAGGAAAGTTTCTAAACACAAAGAGCAGTTTTTAAGAAATTAGTTTTCAATGTAATGATTTAAAAGTGCATAGCTCCAATTGCTTTCTCATATTGTAAGGAAGAGGGTTCCAGATGGACGCACAAGCGCACCCAAAAGCACGCGATGTGGTCACTGTCTTTGTTCAATGGTTAGCCAAAATCCACTGATGAGAGGATGACCGGAGCTTGCAAAATTATCGTTTATGTTTCTTGACAAGAACGGTGGTGGTGGCTGTGCCACTCGTGTCCATTAATCCAACACGGTGGGTATCGAGGAGGAGTCATTCACTGACTTTCCAGGAGAGTGTAGTATGACAATTATGGACTATTTGTTCCATCTGAATAGAACGCAATGTTTCCCCCTCGCATTTGTGGGTCTATTCCATGGTGTTCTGGTTTCCCGTTGGCCAATAAAATCTTCATACATGGAGGACCGCAGAGCTTGGACAGTTATTGGCGCCAGTTCACTGAGCAGCTGAAACTGCCTTCCAGCTTGTGTGCGCTTCCCACTGGTTTGATATCATTGAAGGACCCTGCCTTCAGCACAATGCCCATCCTCCTGTCCCAGCAGAAGAAGGAACGCAAGCATCGTTTGAATGGAACGAAATGCTATATACTGCCACTCGAGTGGGACTGCTTCCAGTGGAGGATCAGCGTCCATCCGAAGAAATACTCGGCACTGAGTCAGGAAGATGACAGTTCAAGGTGCCACCACCTCACTGAGAGCCTGTAGCCATGCTTTTAACTTTGATCCTTACCTCTCGTGTATCGATAGTTCAACGTTTATGTCCCATATTATTGAGGGACTGTGTTATCTTGGTGTGGTTTGGGACTGTTGTTTTGCTGCCTTGCCCCAAGTTATGCATTTAGTATTGAAAAATTGGCAGTAACTGATGTACTCATGCAAGTTGCACTCATATACTTTATTTATTTTATTATATTTCCTATACTTAGCACTGCTATCGTTTTATGTTCTAACTTTATAATCCCCTACACCTACTGGACATCTGTGAAAATAGGTTCATAGCTCATCGGACTCCTCCTGCAGTAGAAATACAGATTATGATTATTGATTGGCTGTGTCGGGTGGAGGAGGATTTACAACGTAACATTTTACTCAAGTCAATACTGAGTCTTGTCTCAACTTATTAACTGTGATTCTAGTTGTGCTTGTATCTTAGGCGCCGTGGTGGCTAGATGTTAACTACCTCCCCTGGTATGCAGGAGGTAGTGGCTTCGATCCCAAACCTGACGATGCCTGTTGCCTATATGGAGTCTGCGTCTATTCTTTTCTCTCCCCATGTTGGTGTGGATTTTACTCCGGGTTCCCTGATTTTTTCCCTCCTCATTTAGAATCATCATGTGATTAGAGTATTTGGCTGCTGTAATTTCCACGTGATAAGCCGCTCATTGAGTTATAATTTGTGATATTCAGGTCGATTCTACAAAAAAGCTTCCTAGCTCAGTGGGCCTTACATGGTAAAATAAAAATAATGGTTTAGTTTAACAGTTTATCATCATCCCTCCCAGCCGAGTGGAGTCGTGCACGGTGGAACTCGACAGAGAGATGAAGCTGCGTCCAATTGAGGCCAGACAACAGGACACTACGAGCACTCAGATGGAGCATCCAGAAGGAGCAGAGATCGAGGCGAGAGGAGAGGACATCGCGAACACTCATATGGAGCACCCAGAAGGAGCAGAGACGAGACCAGAGGACATCGTGAGCACTCAGACAGATCATCCAGAAGGAGTAGAGAGTGAGGAGAGACGACAGGGCATCGCAAGCACTCAGACGGAGCATCCTGAAGGAGCAGCGATCGAGTCGAGAGGAGAGAACATCGCAAACAGTCAGATGGAGTATCCAGAAGGAGCAGAGACGAGACCAGAGGACATCGCGAGCACTCAGACAGATCATACAGTAGGAGTAGAGAGCGAGGAGAAACGACAGGGCATTGCGAGCACTGGGACAGAGCATCCTGAAGGAGCAGAGATCGAGTCGAGAGAAGAGGACATCGCAAACACTCAGATGGAGCATTCAGAAGGAGCAGAGGCGAGACTAGAAGACATCGCGAGCACTCAAACAGAGCATCCAGAAGAAGTAGAGAGCAAAAGTCGACCTCCAGAGCAATCAGACACAGACCTCGCCCTCCATACCAAAGGTAATATTTTCATCAAACAAAGACAAAGTCTTCTTGGTTCTTTCGTTAAAGTCACATAGAATGGAAATAAAATAATAAAAATAAAATTCTCACGACGTTTTGGCCACAACACAAGTAGGCTTCTTCAGGTGGAGGAACAGAACTCTCAGGACGACAGCGCTTCAATGAACGCTGCTAAGATTCGCAACGTCTTTTAAGCTAGGTGGGAGAAGTAAAGCGCCTTGACAAAGGAGTTTACATATCAAACAGGATAATTGAGCATTGAAATAGCGGTGTTAAAGTGTTGGATCAGCAGGGTGTTAAAGTCAGAAATTCGCATGTAACTGGGAGATTAGCATGATGTTATTGTGAGAGATTAGCATGTGACTGGTCACGGAAATAGCTATGTTAAAATCAAAGTTTACATATCAACAGGGCCATTTAGTATATGGACACTAAAGGACTGCAACTATCCAACTATCATACAATAAACCGATGTGAAAAAAACTAAGTATAAACTACATCAATATAATAAATGTACTCAATATATTCTTCAATAAGTTGAGCTATTAACATAAAGTAACTGGGTATACACTACACTATATAATGAATACCATATAGTAAACTAATAAAAAACTAAAATATAAACTACATCAATGTTATCAATAAACTCTATATACTCTCCAAACAGCTGAGCTACTAACAATAAGTCGTTATACATTACAATGCCATATGGCGAAAAAATGGGTGGTGGTATTTTCTTTTCAACGTTAGCACCACGGAAAGCGACGAGCTTTGTTCAGACGGACGAGTCCATCTATGCTCGGAACGAAGGAGGGGGGAGAAACAGCCACGATGCGCTGCTCTGTTCTGTGTTGCGTTACAACTATGTTATAAACTAGACTACAATACATTGCAATGTTATACCTTCCAATCTAAACTACATTGTATAATATCGTATACAGCCCAATGTAAGCTCTAACATTATGCATTATATTGATATGTCCCCAACTAAACTTTTTCTACATTACACGACTATACACCGTAATATACACTGCCATAGACAAACCCACCATTAAATTATACAATGCGTTACTATACACTACCCTATACTTTAGACTGTAAAATAGACTTGTAATATTACACTATGTATTATTCTACCAACCCTACTGTATACCACACTACTGTATATTCACTATACAATTACGATACCATATATTGCCTTATGAATTATGCTAAACATTACAATGTTAAACTATTTATTATACAACATGCTATACCTTTGACCGTTGTGTGAACGGTATTTAGAGACATTGTCAGGGAATGGACTGCAGTCTGAAAGTCACCGTATAATACAATCAATTAAGAACCGAAATGGTTTATAACGTCTTTCCAATGGTTACTAAGCCAGAATCCATCTTCTCGGTTGAAATTGCCTCTGTGTTTGTATATGTGGATGGCCTCATGAACGAATGTCTCATGGTAGCCGGATGGCTTGCAGAGAACCTCCGTGTCATGTGAGCCCACTAAATTATAACAGTGATCTGCCACGGCTGAGGTGTTCGTCCTACCGTGTTTCAAGTCTGCTTTATGTTCACGGATGCGGTCCGAGATATGTCGTTTGGTTTCTCCAATGTAGCTGCTACCACAGAGGCAACTTAGTTTGTAGACGCCCGGGTACTGTATGTCTGGAACCACATCTTTTACAGACGGAACCAGATCACGCATTTTATGTACTGTGTTGAATCGGACCTGGATCTTGTGTTTATTCAGGATTTTGGAGATCTTTTTTGTGACCCCCGCAATGTAGGGTAAGGTGATGGTTTTGAATGGCTCCTCAAGAGAATCCTTCTTCATGGCTGGAGTGATGGTTTTGCGGATTGTGTAGTCGGAGTAACCATTAGCCTTGAGAGCTTGGTGTACGTGCTAGAGTTCACTGGCAATGTGTTCCTGGTCGGAAATGCATTGGGCTCTATGGTATAGAGTCTTGATGAGGGAGTTCTTCTGGGACGGATGGTGGTGGGAATCTGGTTTTAAGTAAACATCCATATGCGTAGCTTTCCTGTAGACACAGTGGCTCATTGAACCATCAGGTCTCCTTTTAATTAGGACATCCAAATAGGGTAGCTTGCCATCTTTATCGACTTCCATGGTAAATCTGATGGCTGGGTGTATGGAATTGATGTTAGAGCTTACATTGGGCTGTGTATACGATATTATACAATGTAGTTTAGATTGGAAGGTATAACATTGCAATGTATAGTAGTCTAGTTTATAAAATAGTTGTAACGCAACACAGGACAGAGCAGCGCATCGTGGATGTTTCTCTCCCCTCCTCCGTTCCAAGCATAGATGGACTCGTCCGTCTGAACAAAGCTCGTCGCTTTCCGTGGTGCTAACGTTGAAAATAAAAAACCGCCACCCATTTTTTCGCCATATGGCATTGTAATGTATAACGACTTATTGTTAGTAGCTCAGCTGATTGGAGAGTATATAGAGTTTATTGATAACATTGATGTAGTTTATACTTAGTTTTTTCACATCGGTGTATTGTATGATAGTTGGGTAGTTTCAGTCGTTTAGCGTCCATATACTAAATGCCTCTGTTGATATATAAACTTCGACTTTAACATAGCTATTTCCGTGACCAGTCACATGCTAATCCCTCACATTAACATCATGCTAATCTCCCAGTTACAAGCTAATTTCTGACTTTAACATCCTGCTGATCCAACACTTTAACACCGCTATTTCAATGCTAAATTATCCTGTTTGATATGTAAACACCTTTGTCAAGGCGCTTTACTTCTCCCACCTAGCTTAAAAGACGCTGCGAATCTTTGCAGCGTTCATTGAAGCGCTGTCGTCGCGACAGTTCTGTTCCTTCACCTGAAAAAGGCTACTTGAGTTGTGGCCGAAACGTCGTGAGAATTTTATTTTATTATGTTTTATTTGTATTATTTTATTTCCATTCTACGTGACTTTACCGAAAGAACCAAGAAGATGAATCCCTGCAGTCACGAAAGCTTTAAATCGAAAATTAAATGCGAAGTCATTGCTTGTCAGTTAAACAAGACCGAGCATCTGAAATCACGCGATGCGGTGACCATCTTTGTTTGATGAATGGATGAACGAAGTGTGGGTGATGGTTAATGCTCCTAGACGAGATTAGCAAGCTATTGTGATTCATTTGTGGCAAGCACTCTGGTGTTGGACCAGAAGACGCCAAAAGGCGTACAACTCAAAAACAGCGCACTATCAGAGTATTGAGGGCTCGGGGTGAGCATTTAACACCAGTGGAGACTAGGCTCTAAGAAAAGCCGTCTCGGGTGTGGACCAATCAAATTCAAGGACAGTGCATATTATTATCAGAGTTGTCTCTTTTGTTTGCATTTTGATTGCTTGTGTTGTGGTTATTGCAAATACGATGCCTTGAATAAAGGTGTCAGTTTTTGTGCCAGTTAAAAGGGTAAAACCTATTACTATTACAATATTAATATTATTCATCGGAGTAAGTTGTTGTTATTTGGACAATCGCACAAAGTGAACCTTCTGTCCCGTGGATGGGAATGCATAGGAGGAAGACGAGTTTTGGAAGAGCATGATCAGTGACTACCTCAAGCCTCTGGAGGAAGATGACGATCACAGGAAACGCGTGAAGCAGGAACTCTTCGAGATAAGAAACAAGGTACTGGCAACGCGTCATCGCGAGTACCGGAGATGCTTCGATAACAGAAAAATTGCGTTCCAGCGACAACGCGTTGTGCAAACAGCAGGCGTTAAGCGAGTACTTACCGTACTTGGCATGTGGTAGAAGAAGATTTAAACGGCATTGAATTACCTATGCCTTATTATTCCAACGAATTAATTGTTAATTGTTCCAATAATCCGCTAATCCTGTAAAATACATGAACAATAAAACAATAACAACAGAAGTGACCATTTGGCGTCGAGAGTGGACAGTGGGGGAGAAAAATGAACGCACAAAGAGGGGATCCATAAACAGCCCGGGGTCATCCCCCCCGCCACTCGGCCAATGCAATGTAAATCAGGCCTGGTCTGTCTGTCCCAACGTGCAGGGCACTTTCGTCTACTTCATGATCAATGCACTGTGGCTGGTGGCGACCCTGGCACTGCAGTTCGTGGGAGCCGACCTCTACATCCAGATCCCGAGCACGAAGAACGAGGGGACGGTCATCGACGTGCTGCCCCTCGCCTTCATGTTCCTCATCACCTTCTCCAGCATGCTCATTGTCCAGTTCCTGGCCATGCTGTACCACAGCTGAGGAGGAGGGGAGGGGGTCGACCCATGCGTGGCCATAGGGGGTGTGTGTGCATGCCGACTCAGTGACCAACAACAGTAACGATTATCTGAAATGGTCCTGGACTTCCCCCCTTGTGCCGTACCGGCCTTCATAGGTGCCACTCGCTGACAGCACTTGCCCCAACAGTATCTTAAGGCTATCCAGGAGATCCATGTCTTTGCCTTTATGTGAGTGTGGGCAGTGTGCTTATGACCAGCTCCGGTTTCGCAGCCGAGGTCTCACTCCGAAACAGTCGGGCAGCATTATCTTTTCATCGGCTGTGTAACACTGGGTGGAAACTACTTGGTTTGTCATTCCATGCGAAGCTCCGGATTTTATTTGACCACATTGATATCTTCCCTTCTTTATTCTTTCGAGAAGGATGTTGAGGTGTCTAAAGTAACATCTGCACCGGTTAGAAACATTCAGGTCACCCTGCCTACAATGCATCCTGGGTTTAACCAGACTGGATTGTGTCAGGAGCTCACATATTCTTAAAAGATCTAGACACACTCCCATTGGTGAGCTCCTCTCACAAGCGTGGCTGTGTTGGCTGGGTCATGTAGCCCCCATGCCCAGCCACTGCATGGCAAAGCAACTATTATTTGGCAGGATAGATCAGACTAAAGGGCACGGCATGGGCTAGGGAAAAAAAGGAATGATATGGTACAAGAGGATATATAGAGATGAGTGGACTTGCCAATAACTGGTACCAGCGGTCTCAAGATTGGCCACTCCTGAGGAGATGCTACTTGGCAGTTGGAGGCAGTCGCCCACCAGCAATAATGGAGGGCAGAGGAGCGATGCTCGCATCCATAAGCAGAGCACCGGGCAGCTAAACACAACAATTTGGCACAGTAGGGGTCACAGCTGGTGCATTGTCAGTCATCTCAGTCAGTCAACCATTGGCTCCTAGGTCTGTCCGTTAACTCCTGACATTTTGCCACCGTGGCGCCCCGTGCCCCTCCCCCTTCCCCTCCGTGCCCCCCCCCCTCTGCCCCCGTTCAGGTTGTTCACGCTGCTGCACGTGCTCTCCTACGTGGAGTCGTCGTCGTCGGGCCAGCAGTCAAAGAGGGGTGCTGTTGGTCGAGACAACAAAGCATTCGTCAACGATGGAGACGACGATGACGCTCAGCAGCGCCGTCTCAGAGAGATTGTCTTACAGATCCCTGGACCCCCTCCTCACACGCCGCACGTGGGTCCCCTCCCCGCACACAGCACATGGACCCCTTCCACTCATGGCGCACCTGGACCCCCTCCTCACAAGCCGCAAGTGGCCCCCCTCCATGCACGCTGCTCGTGGACCCCCTCCTCGCACGCTGCTCGTGGACCCCCTCCTCGCACGCTGCTCGTGGACCCCCTCCTCGCACGCTGCTCGTGGACCCCCTACTCGCACGCTGCCCGTGAATCCCTTCCTCGCATCCTCGCACGCTGCACGTGGATCCCCTACTCGCATGTCATACGTGGACCCATGCACGTCGTGGTTTATCAATGACGGTGCGGTCAGTAAAGGTGCAGCCCTGCAAGATGCTTCCCTTGTTGGAAGAGGTGGGAGTTACCCACGCTTTACCCCACCACCGCATGCGACCTGCCGATCGACCAACTGTGCTGTATCCATTTACGCAGCTGGGTGGACAGAGGCAGCGAGATTTAAGAAGCTTGCAGCGTCGCTCCAAATGCCAGGCCTAAGGATCGACCTCTAGATCGCAAGTGTGGTGACGAGTTAATTGCAGCAGGGCAGCCTCTCATTACAATGGAATGCACTCAAAAGTCCTGCTGTACAACAACGGTGGACATCACTTGTGATATCATCGGCTAAAGTAAATGTAGGGGCTTTGAAGCTGCTCCTGGCCACGGACAGAGAAGTCGCTTCTATGTAGCAGTGGTCAGATGAAGGAAACGTCCTGTTGTTGTTTGTATGTTAAATTTATTTTGCACTGCACTTAGCCAACCATGCTATCGTGGATGTAAACATCACCCACACATAGACTGTCCCGTTAACCATAGAAGTTGATCAAATCACATTATTACGCCTGATTAATTTAGAGGTCGAGCGACCCACATGGGAAATCTTGTTTTGAGAAAGGTTTCTCTACCAAACACAGAAAACGATTCCCCATATCGCTTTAATAGACTTATGGAGCTGTTAGTGAGCACCTAATAACGGCAGGCACAGCACACAAGGTGGGTGGCCAGCACCAAGTCAAACTGCATTACCGCACCATTTTATCATTTGAGGCTGAGTCGACCTAGGGGAGGCCCAGAACCGGTTTAGATAATCACCACTATTGTTGGTGGCCATGAGTGGAAGTGAAACTAGCGTCCCAAGGCTCAAATACTTGTGCAGGGCTATGAACACGAGTTTTATTTCACGTTCACTGATGGTCAGATATATATGCCAACATATATTTATAGATATTTTATAATACTCTTTGGTTCTTTCGGTAAAGTCACGTAGGTATAAAATTAAATAAATCACGACGTTTCTATTGCAACACAAGCAATCATCATCAGGTGGGAAACCCAACAGCAAGAAGTTTTTTCTACTGAAGTGGGAGAGAGATGCCATGGTAAGAGGTTTCTAGGTAAGAACGGGGGGCAGGGCAAGGGGGGGGGAAGAGGGGGTGTGTGGGCTAGGGGGAGGGGATCGTTGCGTGGACGCTAGATTGATATGTATAATGTGGTTTATTTACAGAGATGTAGAGTTACATTGAGACTGTGTGGATAAATAAAACAAGACAGAGAAGAAGCAGTCATACATCCAGAGCACCACGTTCAGATAGTTTCCCCAAAATATTGTATTGGAGATGTGAATCCATAATTTTAATGCTAAGGCAATGTTTCGCTGCTATTTGCCGCTGAGAAGATGTTATCTCCCTCGATCGGTACACAGGAGGTCATGCTGGACCCTGGCGGTGCCTCTGTTATACTTTTGGAGTTGGCGTGTGCTCTCGCTGTGGTGGTCGGAGCTTGGGTTTTTATCCGGGTTCCTTGGTTCAGATGATTAGACTGCTGTTATAAATTCTCACGTGTGGTGATATCAGCTACTGCGATCATCAGCTATCATTACGTGTGACCAGCTCGCCTATGAACAAGAGCTAAGAGCACAGTTGAGTTTAACTGGTAAATAAAACTGTGAATTCCCTTGCACCTTCTGAGGACGGTAGTGTCTTGGTCAACAGGTCACTTACCAAACGCTTAACGATCGATCCAAACCTTTTAGGTCCACGCTTCGCTGGGCGCGTATAGTGGTTACGCACACGTAAAGCTCTGTGTCTTTCTGGTGGATGCGTTGTCGGGCTGGTCCCATGGTGTCTGAAACGTGGAACAGCACGAAGGCGTTGGTGGTGAGCGGTAAAACGTGCACTCCTCCCCCATCACCCCCAGATTAATGTAGGTTACACTCCTCTGCTTGACAATAAATCCCAAAGGTTATTTTTAGTTTATAACGTCGCGATTTATAGCTTTTGTTAAACTTGACAAGATTACGTTTTAGTCCATGGCAATGAGAATAGAGTTCGTTTGTAGGAGAACATATTTGCACGATGCTATTTAAGTAAATTAACATACAATGTGGTAACACGGCACGTACTGATTATATGCACTTTATTGCCTATTGTTTTTTACTTTGCACAAATATAGTTTACTGAACTTTTGCAAGCCGTTATCAGTCATGTATTCTCGACTGCTTGCATATAGATAGTGGCGCAGCCCTGCAATGAATCACCCCTCCAGGCGATTGAGACAGCCTGCCACCTACAGATTGCGCAACAGCGCCCCACACAACTTCCAGCCGTTTGAACTCGGTCGTTGGTGTAATTTGCATTCTTATCTGGAGTAAACCAACCTCCAAATCTACATATCGCTGGGTTCACAGTTTAGCGCGCTAATTAATACTGCACCACTCACTTTAGCATTGCCACATCCAAATAAATAAATGCGTATGCACCAACCGCTTGAAATAATGCCACATCGCATAGTCGTCGTGTCGACAATTAGAGAGGTAGCCAGGTTGCTCAAAGATCAGCGCTGGACTGGTACCATTGAGAAGCTGGGTTCAACCCCGGCTACTGAAACTAAACTTTTATTTTTATTTTACCAGGTAAAGTCCACTAAGATATATACAGCTTTTTTTAAAATAAGCGACATGGCCACAAATAATAGCTCAACGAAGTGGATCATTAATCACGTGTACATTTGTAGCAGCAGTCAAATACTCTTAACGCACTTTTATTCCAAATATGGAGAACAATCCCAGCGACCACGAAGAGAAAGAGGCATGCAATCTCCAAACAGGCATAGCATACAACAGGCATAGCAGGCGAGGTAGTTAACATCTCCTAGTCACCGTGGCACCCTGCCTGTGACTGGCAGGGCTCTCCCGGTATAGTTAGCTGATGGCCTCAGCCCGGTCACCAACGATTCAAAGACGGATTGTAAAAAAACAAATTAATTGGTATTGGTTCCCACGTGACCACTTGATTTGATTTGCTCTGACGGATGGTGGTGAGTATATCTGAATATTGCCTTTATACTCAAACCATCTAACCCAAAGTAAACAGACAGTCCTCGACTTGCGAGTGTCCGACTTACGAACGCCCGCTTCCATGAAATATATAAAATAAGAAAAATATTGATTTAAAATGCGAACTTGCAATTGCAAACTGAACTGCCGGCTTACGAACCGTTCGAATTTCGAACAGGTCTCAGGAACGAACTAGGTTCGTAACCCGAATACTGCCCAGAAATAACTTCTGCTCAATAGGTTTGTGGTCATATATAGTTACTAATTATTGTTAACATGGGGATAGTACATTTGTGTGATGTAGGTGCTGGATGTGGTCATAGCTGGGATCCTATCCTTTTCTATATTTATAGAGCACCTTTGGTCAAGGCACGCTTTCCAACATTTAAAAGCTGTAACAAAAACAAAGTGATTTATATGGCAAGGGCAGTGCAAGGGCCGAGGAATGAGTGTCCCGAACATAGGACATGTGGCTTCATGCAAGAGATATAGGGAAGGAACGGAACAAAATGGAACGGTAAAAAGGGAAGAGGAAGGGGATGGGCTATTAAAAAGAGGTGAGGCCTTCAGAGAGGAATGGAAGAAGGTTATGGAGGTGGCCTGCTTCATGTTCAAGTATCTCTCTATTTACAAAGTTCGATTTTACGATATTTCACGTTCATGCAATTGACAAATTACGTGTTCTAATGCTGTACTGTGCTATGTGATTGTCACGCGGCCCCCATGGTGTCAGCCAGCGCTGGTCTCAGACCCTCGGTACCCACTATATCTGTTTACCTGCTATGAAGTAGGAGCATTGCTCGAAACGTCGACAATTATATACATGTCCTTTCAATGCATTGTTGTTAACGAGTGTGTTGTAGAGGAGGTTAATTGACCATACTTCACCACTCTGACCAAACCGGGTTGGTGGAGGTAGGTGAACATTGTATAAACGTGGAGAGGAAGGAAAGTACGGTACAATATTTGAATTCATACGCACACAGTGGGGAGCACAGGCGTTGCCTCTGCCAGTGATCTCAGTCAACCCACCGCTCCTGGGTCTGTCCCGTGAACTCCTCCTGCACCCAGCTGGCACAGCAGTCAACCCATAGCACCTGGGCCTGTCCTGGGACTCCTACCAGTAGCAAGCCTCCCACACTGCAAGTCGACTCAAAGTGCACTTAGCCTGTGACAAGCGCCGTGGTGCCGTCACCACCACTTAATGGCGGATGGCAGCTGTTGTTAATGCACGGTGGAACAGAGTTCAGCTTCCAATGAGTAGGATGGTACGGTGTATGTGTGTATAAAGCAGCAGCACTGGAGAGACAAAGGTGGCCGGGTGTGGTGGTACCGGGTTTTATCGGTACTTCTTGCTAACAGCACTTGTCCCAACAGCCTCATAGAGGCTATACATGAGTCTTTGTCTTTGCAGTGGTTTGTGCACTGCGCCACGGTCTCTGTGACCTTTATTGCACTGAGGTCCAGGTCGTTATAGGTCCAGCCTTGACGAACGCCTTTCAACGTATTGCATGCTTCTCCAAATTATAAGACGAATCCAAAAACATACATATTTGGCCTCACACAAGACAAAGATCGCCCGTATAGCCTGAACAGACTGTTGGGGAAAGTGCTGTAAGCGAGCACCAATGAAGGCTGACACAGCACACGAGGGTTGGGTGGCCAGAACCACGCCCGGACGCCTTTATCTCTACAGTGGCCATGTTAACACATTACACCGTACCGGGTAATAATGTGAGGCTGAGTCGAAGTTAGGGGAGGCCGTGAGCAGGAATCGAACTCGGGTCACCAAGTTCGTAGCGCCGAGCGCTGCTCTTCACAATAACAAAAAGTCGCCATTCGCCACTAAGTGGTGGTGACGTTACCATGACACTTGTGCCAGGCGATGTGCACTTTGAGGCCACGTGAATTGTCGAAGACCCTCTAACAGTAGGTCACAGGACAGACCCAGGTGCCATGGGTTGACTGAGATGACTGGCAGATGCACCACCTGTGCCTCCTATTGTGCCAACTTCCTGTATTTTTTTCGACCCGGTTATCCGCTCATTGTTGTGAGCGTCGCTCCTCTGCCCTCCGCTGTTGTTGGAGGACGATTGCCTCAAACTTCCCAATAGCGTCTTCTAGGTGCACGTATCCTGGCACTGCACAGTAGCATCCTTAACGAGCCTCCTCGCTCACTCTACACGAAGCTGCGGGTCGTGCTCTTACATGTGGACGTCTCCTGGATTATAACTTTTGCTTTAAAATGCACAAGCTAAATGTGCGTCTCAGAATCGGTAGACCGCGGTAGAATGGAGAAGGATGTTGGAGTGGTGGTGCCGCGCCTGGCACATTAAAATAACAACCCGCCGAGCCGAGTTAGATAGCAAGACACGGCTAACATCTGCAGTGGCGAAGTGATGACACCTTGGATGAAGGTGAATCATTCCAAAAGCACGATTAATGATGATCCGTACCTCGAGATTCCTGGCTGGCTGCTGGCTGGGCGCCTCTCCACTCCAACCACAATTACTCCACTGTTAGTGGCTGATGTAGGCCGTTGCTACAGAAACTAGCTGGATAACATAACTGGCTATGCGGGATTATTTGTCGAACAAATGAAATTAAACGGCTTAAACGGAAGTCCGGCAGACGTCTAATAATAGTAATAATTATAATCATTATTAATTGGCATAGATAGCGACACCGAAAAGATGGAAATAACGAATAGAGAAGACTGACCATGGCTCATTTAAAATCGCTCTAACTTTTAAATGTGCTCCTATCAACGTAATTATTTTGCCAAGATGCTTATTTCCTAGATGTGCGTGTATGTATATCTATAACCTCAGTCTTTGCGTTTTATTATCAGAATCAGAATCTTTAGTTATCCTGGAGAAATATGATAAGCTATGAAGATATTTTTCAGAGATGTCCAGTAGGGATGGGTCAGAAACTTAAACGATAGGAGTAAGCAAATCACTCAAGATAAATGTTTCAATAAATGAAAAACTAAAAAAAGCTATTTAATTTACCAGGTAAGGCCCACTGACTTATTATCTATTTTCAGAATAGACTTGGCCACAAATGATAGCTCCACAAAGTGGCTTATTGTGTGGACATTGTATTGCAGGCAGACACTACACGCACATTGTTGATTCTGAATGAGGAGGGAAAAACCAGAGGACCCGAAAAAAAATGCACGCGACCACGGGGCGAGAGAGTGAGACATAAACTCAAAATATACTGAAGGTCACGGGACAGACCCAGGGGCCATGGGCTGACTGAATTAGATGACTGGCAGATGTACCACCTGTGCCCCCTACTGTCAACTTAACGCATTACATCCGCCCGGCGCTCCGCTCGATGGAGTCGGGATCTAACCCACGAACCTCGTGCAGATTACTGTTCGTGCTCCGAGCGCAGGAGGACTAAGAGACGAGTCTGAACACGGACAGCTGTCGTTTGCTTGCGTGGCTGAGCTTCGTGACCTGCGAGACGAATCCACAGCCTGCCGCGTGTGTGGTGATTCATAGGCGATTCGTCATCCCACTTGCCAGGCCGTCAGCGCTCCGCAGGGCTGAGGGACCCGCGGGGAGAACGGGATGATGGGGAAATATGGAACCGATTAATTTGTTTTTGTTGCTTTCTTATTTATCCATACGAGTCGCACTGAACCGTGGGGCATTTTTAGCTGCGAAGCAACTGTGTACCGCATAGTAAAGTTTTTTTTGGATTATTTCGCGTAAATATAAATGTGTCGTTAACCCACCACCACCCGACACAGCTAATCAGCAAGGTTTGTCACCTAAACAAAACGTGCCAATTACTATGGGCAGCCACCCCACTAAGGCGGTCACAGTAGGACGATTGGGATCGGTAAGAGCAGTGTTCTTCATTTCAAGGCCCACGGGCCAATGGCGGCCCCAGGTGGCCTTCAGTGTGACCCCTGACAGCACATGGATATGAAAACACCCCTTGCAGGTGAGGCGGTGTGGCGGCTCTCAGACTGATGTCATATCGGCTGAAGTAGCCTCCCTCTGAAAATGAGTGAAGAACACTGTTTTTGGATCAGGAGGAGGTGGTGGCAGAACCTTCGAGAAACCTTAGAGAAGGGACATGGACCACGGGGGCCCTGGGTGACTGTGCAACTCGCCCTCTCACCTATACTCACCGTTGTCCTTCACCAACGTGGTTAGGAATGGTCAAAGTCCAACACGCTCCCCACATACCCCCGACCGCGATTGCGGAATTAAACAACGATGAGGCAATTAAGGATTGCCCCTTGCTGTGGCTGAACGCTATCGCGGGATGAATGTCAAGGCAGGTGCGCGGACTTCATCCCAATCGATACACTTTGTGAGCTTTGCAATTGCAGGGATAATCAAATCACGTTCCTCTAATCACCTCGATAAGGCTTCTCACCGAGCCAGGTTGTTTATAAGTCAACATCCCCTTATCCATTCACGTTCACGTGAGACGAATTGAGTTCACATTCTACTGGGGGTATGTGCGTGCGCATGTCTGTATGCATTTGGAGCCGCGGAATAGTGAACACGAGTTCGATTTCCGCTCACCTCCAATATCGGGTGACGAATATCTGAACCCGTACTGGGCCTCCCCTATGTCGACTCGGACTAAAACGAGTATCGGGTGCGGTGTGTAAAACATCAGCACTGGTGAGACAAAGGCGGCCGGATGTGGTGTTGCTCGTGCCAGCCTTCACCCATACAACCTTCAACAGTCTGTTGAAGCTTGTATGGGAGAACGTTGTCTTGCGTGTGTCTCTCTCTCTGTCTCCCGCCATATTGTGTGTCTCTCGCGTTATGCTCTCACAATCTGCCTTTAACTTCTCATCAATTCACTGCCGTTCACCAATTTCTGCACGAGTGCCTATCACATCAAAATCCGAATATTTATGTATATTGCAGGAGGAATCCGATGAGCTATGAAGCTCTTTTTCACAGATGTCCATTAGGGGTAGGTCAAAGCGTTACATCAACAAACAATACAAAACACGATAGGAGTGCAAAGTATAGGAAAGGTAAACAAATCACTACAAAAAAATTGAAAGGAAAATAAACAATATTTAATTTACCAGGTAAAGCCCATTGAAGTATTAGCTTCTTTTTTCAGAAGCAACCTGGCCACAAATTATAGCTTCACGAAGTTGGCTTATCATGTGGAAATGAAAAGCAGCCAAATGTATAGCAGCCAAATTATCTTAATAATCTAAACGCATGTTTAAATATCCATCCCCATGCGCTTCTGCCACCGTCTGAAACGTTTTTCCTTCCGATATTATGAAGCCACTGAAGCTATGCACTTTTAAATCATAAATTAGATTAAAATCGAATTTCTTTAGAACGGCTTTTTTTCCTTTGCCAGTACCAAAATATGAGAATAGGTTTTCCCCTTTATCTGGCAAAAAAACAAGTGTTAAGATTTTGATTTAAAGCTTTCGTGACTGCAGGGATTAATATTCTTGGTTCTTTCGGTAAAGTCACGTAGAAGGGAAACAATAAAAGAATAAAAATATAAAACAATCATCATGATGATAATTGCTTGTGTTACAGTCGAAACGTCTTGAGAATTTTATTGTTTTATATTTTTATAATTTGATTGTTTCCCTTCTACGTGACTTTACCGAAAGAACCAAGAATATGAATCCCTGCAGTCACGAAAGCTTTAAATCAAAAAGAATATAGGTGTTAAGATGTTAAAACACCAAAGTGAAACCTTTAACAAGGAATCTTGTCTGCATTAACACTGTTTGAGACTAGGCTCCAAAGAAAGCTGTCTCTGGTGTGGACCAACCAGTTTCAAAGACAATGCATATAATATATTCTTGGTTCTTTCGGTAGTTTGTTGTCCTTCCCCCGCACCTCCGATTAGCACGGTTGGCTACGTACGGTGCCAAAGAAGATCAACAAACACCTAATTATGTTGTATATTTCCCAATATTTTTAAGTCTTGCTGTTAAAATCTATCTTTTTAAAGGGCTGCCCTTGTCAGCATCGCCTATGATCGTTGTATTTCACCTGCTCTGAATAAAGATGCCATCTGTGAATGTTTCACCTGAGCCGAGTCACAATTCCCACTCTGTGTTTATTATGTTTCACAGAGATGGCCTTGAGGCAGGGAAACACCATTTCCTTTTACATTGCTAGATACATCACCCCAAAGGAGTCCCGGCGGCGATGCTGCTATCGGGCGCACAGTCACAGAGTGGGAACTCCTCAGCAGGCGATGAGTCACGAGGAGCATCTTGATGAGCACGACCCTTGCTCTGCAGAGGGACGGTCTTCTTGCTGAAATAGCCTCACGCAGTGGGTTCGTGATGTTGATGGATACCGGTCTGCCCTGCAATAAACATTACCACGATGACTGTGTCCATATGTAACATCGTACATATGAGAGAGAACCGGGTGGTGGCGGCTTCGCACGTCCCCGGTAATCCAGCACTATAGAGGCAGCAGGGAGGGTTGGTGGATCACCCACAGATGATGTCGTGAAACTCCCTTCCCGTGGGCTTCGAGGAAGTGCCTTATCCTGGCTCGTCAGGAGAGGGCGATACATCAAGTGGACTAATCGCCATCTGTTTCAATCTGAACCGGGATTGAACGTTGCCTCGTGCAACACGTGGGTTTTCACCAGGTTATTGGGTTTGCTCCCACTTGCGTATAATGATAAACACAGCTGATCATTTATTGGCTATGAACAACTTAAAATAAAAACTCAATGTAGCATCAGCAAGCCCCTCCTTAAAATGAGTCTTTCCACTCAATGTGGCTTTCCTGGATATAAGTAAATATTGATTACGAGGAAATTGAAAGTGGATTAACTGCTAATTCCTGTGGATTACGAGCTAATTGTAGATGAGTATTATTAGTAGTGTAATGCTTTGTGCTGACTGTTATTAAACCACTGTTGTCTGCACTCCTTCAATGGAGGAGGAATAACACTACACAAATTCTCTCCTGCAGTCCTCTCGTGGCTAGCAGACCTTGACATTGGCATCCAGTTCCTGAGCTCCCGAGCCGATTGCTGCCATATGCAAGAGTAGACGAGAATCAGATTCGCGTGATGACTCATCACCTGTTCTGGTTGCCTCGCTGTGCCCTGTGCACCCGATAGGAGCATTGTCGGGACTAATCTAACTGACTCACTATTTTTTTATTTTACCTGGTAAGTCCCATTAAGCTGTACAGCTCTTTTTATAAATGAGCTGACCACAAATTATAGCACAACGAAGTAACTTATCACGTGCGAATTTATAGCAGCCAAATACTCTAAAGGCATATTGATTCTAAATGTGGAGGGAAAAATTGGAGGACCCGGAGAAAAATCCACTCGACCACAGGGAGAAAGACATGCAAACTCCAAATATGCAGCAGGCGTCACAGTCGGGATCAAACCCACGGTCTTCTGTATACCAATCGAGGGAGTTAACATCTTGTCACCGTGGCCCCCCTCAGGTAAATCTCAGTTTCTCGCATTACGAGGAGGCACGACGATTTCACGGCCTCGACGGTATTTTTTTCATATAAATACATTTTGTGGTGAAATTAGTTCAGAATCAGAATCTTTATTTATCCTGGAGAAATCCGATGAGCTCTCAAGCTCTTTTTCAAAGGTGTCCCAAAGGGGCCAGTCAAAAAGTTACAACAATGCAAAAACACGAATAGGAGTGCAAAGTAGAGGAAAGGTAAGCAAAGCACCAAGAATGAATATATAACATAGATAAAGTATACAAGTTCATATTTCAAAAGTATATAAATTTCCAAGCTCGGTTTAAACAACAGCAAGGAAAGTGCCAGACGTTGCACATTAAAATGTAACTTTACATTGTAAGAAGAAAAAGACCACGCACCTTGACAAAGGAATTAGCATATAATTTAGCATTGAAATGGCTCATTGAAATAGCTAAGATAAAGTATACACATCCGCAGAGGTACCCCTTGACAAAGGAATTAGCGCTGGAGTGGAAGAAGCCACGCTTAGATCACGACCTTTAAGCTGTGTGAGAAGAAAAAGGACAAGTGCCTTGACAAAGGAATTACCATATAATTTAGCATTGAAATGGCTCATTGAAATAGCTAAGTTAAAGTATACACATCCGCAGAGGTACCCTTTGACAAAGGGATTAGCATCGAATTTAGCATTGAAATAGCTGAGTGATTAGCTTGTAACTGCTCGCAGAAATAGCTATGTTAAATTTAGAGCATATACGTTCACCGAGGCACCTAGTACTCATCAAACAGGAGAATTTAGCGAAACACAACCACGCTCAGACATCGGACCTGTGTGCGAGCAAACAAGGTGTTCTGACAAAGAAATTAGCATAAAAAGTTAGCATTTGATTGGCGGATTTTAGGAAAGAGGTGGTGTATGTGCCGGTGGACTCGCAGTTTGGCGCGGGGGGGGGGGGGGAGGGGGGAGGGGGGAGTTTACCTATTGATGGTGTGAAAAGGGGGATTTTATAAGAGCTGCGAAAGTTTGGGGTACCACTACTTGAAAACTATACTGTACCATTGAAATTAGTTTAATGTTTAGTTCGATTTAGAACATCTTTCCAATGGTTGCTTAATTTGAAACCATCCTCTCGGTTGAAATTGTGTCTGTGTTTGTAGATCTGAATTGCTTCATGAACAAATCTCTGATAAAAGCCCGTGGGTTTGCAAAGAACCTTGGTATCGGAGAAAATTATATCGTGATCCCCCACAGCATTGTAACAGTGATCAGCCACGGCAGAAGAATTATTTTGCCGTGTTTCAAATATGATTTGTGCTCGCGAATTCGGTCAGAGACATGTCGCTTTGTCTCACCGATGTAGCAATCACCGCAGGTACAACTCAATTTGTAAACCCCGGGGTACTGTAAATCAGGAATGACATCCTTCACAGATGGGATCAGATCACGAATTTTGTGTACTGTATTGAACCGGACCTGGATCTTGTGTTTGTTTAGAATTTTGGAAATATTTTTAGTAACACCTGCTATATATGGAAGTGTGATGGCTTTCACCGGAGTATCAAGTGGTTGTTTCTGTATGGAGGGAGAGACAGCTTGGCGGATGGTACGGTCAGAGTAACCATTCCTTTTGAGGGCCAGGTGTATATGTTTTAATTCACTGGTCAGGTGGTGTTGGTCCGAAATGCAATGAGCCCTATGGTATAAAGTTTTGATGAGAGAATTCTTTTGGGCTGGGTGGTGGTGGGAATCAGGTTTCAAGTAGGAATCTGTGTGGGTGGGTTTCTTGTAGACAGAATGCCCCAATGAGCCATCAGGTCTCCTCTCAAACAGAACATCTAAGAATGGTAGCTTGCCATCTTTCTCCAGTTCCATGGTGAATTTGATGGCGGGATGTCTGGAACTGATGTGGTGTAGGAAAAGGTTCAGAGCTGGGAGGCCATGTGGCCAAATGACGAAAGTGTCATCCACATATCTCTTTCACAGGGAAGGTCTGAGGGTGGAAGTCTGGATAGCGTCTGATTCAAATTTCTCTGTATCTTGTTTTATTCATCCATATAGTCTCAATTTAACTCTGCATCTCTGTAAATGAACAACATTATTAATATTTATCAATATATATAGGCATACATATGGCCATAAATTAACATGGACTAAAACTCATATTCATTTGAAAATAGTGTATTTTGCGCTAAGATCCTGGCGACCCGAGTTCGATTATGTGAACCGGTCCTGGGCCTCTTCTAGGTCGACTCAGCCTCAAATGAGTACCTGGTGCGATGTGTAAACATCGCCACTCGGGAGAGACAAAGGCGGCCGGGGGTGGTGCTGGCCACCCAACCCCACGTGCCGTGCTGGCCTTCATAGGCGGTGCTCCGTAACAGCACTTGCCCCAACGGTCTGTTAAGCCTACGCGGGGGATCTTTTATTTGTTGTACCGCATGAATGTTGCGCCCCACGTGCCTGGAGCGAGCGAGCTTCCTGAGGAACTGGGCAGGCGAAACGTCGCGCATTGGCACGATGCGCCACGCGTTTTCCAACCCGAGAGCTCATCAGATAGTCGTGCAGCTACCAAACACACCGATTGCATGCCAGGCTAGGTGTTCCCTCGACTTAAACATCTTACAATCCAGTCTCACATCGCCTTGATGCAAGAAGACATCTAAAGTGGGCCCTGGTCATTCATAAAACCCGTATTGGCAAATCTGTGTTGCACTTAGCTAATTCATTAACCCAAGAAACATAAGACGTGCATCAAATTTCCATTTAACTCTTCCTCAAACAAAAATATGAATAGGTGACCAAGCCTTTGACGTTGCAGACTATAACTGTTGTACATTTAACTAATTTTGCATAGTACGGAGCCAAACGTTATAATCGGAGTTGCTGGACACAAAAGAAATTGCAGATGTGATTTGTATCCTTGATCCTTGCCCCTCATGCATCGATAGTTCAATGTTCATGTGCAGTGTGTTGTTGTTTTGGTGAAGTCTGGGACTATTCTTCTTTGGTTCTTTCGGTAAAGTCACGTAGAATGAGAATAAAATAATAAATTGATAAAATACAATAACACAATAATATTCTCACGACGTTTCGGCCACAACACATCGGCCTTCTGATGAGAATATTATTGCGTCATTTTATTTTATCAATTTATTATTTTATTCTCATTCTACGTGACTTTACCGAAAGAACCAAAGAAGATGAATCATTGCAGTCATGAAAGCTTTAAATCGAAATCTGGGACTATTGTTTTTTGTTTTGCTGCCTTGCCCCAAGAATGCATTCAGTGTTGCAAATTTGGACTTCATAATTTGTTTGGTTATGTATTTATGTTTTGTGACTTTCTTACCTTTTCTCTATTTTGCACGATTTTCCTTAAGACCAAAACAGGTGAATTTATACACAATGCTTGCTGCCGCCTGATGATGCTAGTTCTGAGCGTTGCTCCTCCAACCTCTGCTGTTGTTAGAGGGTGACGGCCTCCAACTGCCCAATAGACTCACAGTGCACCTACCCTGGCACTGCCCAGTAGCGTCCTTCACGAGCCTGCTCCTCTGCCTCCTCTACAGAGGCCGACCTATGCTGTGTAGCAAACAAAGACAAAGATCCCCGCTGAAGCCTTAACAGCACCATTCCCAGCCGCCTTTGTCTCCTCAGTGGCGAAGCTTACTACAAACCGCACTAGGTACTCATTTAAGGCTAAGTCGACCAAGGGGAGGCCCGGGACCGGTTCAGATAACCATCGCAGGTGTTGACCGTGAACGGGAATCGAACCTGGATTGCCGGGTTTGTATCACAGCACGTTAACCATAGCACTACCGCAACCTAAAATGTGTAGCACCGTAGGCTGTAATGTATGAATTGTTTATCCTGACGCAAACATGAGGATATAATCTGTTAGCGGAGATTAGAGTATGTAGTCTTCCATATTCAACGCGCCCCTGTGTTACAACTTGCCCAATAATCTAACGGAGATAGACCCCACATCGAAGTTCTGTGTGGAAGCCACTGTCCCCGCAATATCCCCATGCACCCGCGCAATGCAATAATCCACGAGCTTACATTCCAACGTTCAAAGTCCACTCTATTTGTCCTCCACGGGGATTTCTAGATTTTCTCAACTCATCCCCCATTTCAAGACGAGAGTCTGTGTAATATCGGCAGTTCACCAACACTGATTCAAGGGAGCCCGATGCTGCTGGCGAGGCACCATACGTCGTAAGCGGTCAAGACGTTTTGGTGTCTTCATTTATTAAGGAGCATAAACCATGGCTTAAAGCTTTCGTGACTGCAGGAATCCATACTTTTTGGTTATTTCGGTAAAAGTTACGTAGGTATGGCCCGCTGGTTCTTCAGTTCCATTGCTGGATTATTTTTTTCTGTCTGAAAATGACCGATTGTGTTGCAATCGAAACGTCGTGATATATAATTTTTATTTTTTTATTTTTATACCTACGTTCCTTTTCGAAAGAACCAAAGAGTATCTTTTGGTAAAGTCACGCAGAACAAAATTATAAAACAAAAAACTATGACGTTTCGATCGCAACATAAGCAATCGTCATCAGGAGGAAAAAGGAGGGGGAAAGCTGCTGAGGCAGACTTTTTATAGGTTTGAAATGGGTGTAGCCCAAGGGTCACAAACAAAGTGGGCGGGGCTAGTGATGTTAAATGAGAAATTTGCATGTTAATGTAAGATGGGAGGGCGACTTCCACGCCGAGGGCACAGAGGTGGCTATTGTAATGTGAGAGATTAGCATGTTAATGTAAGATTGCAAAGCCGCCGCGATGTCGAGGACGTGAGCGATGGTGGCTGTGTTAGTGTGAGACATTTAACCTATTAATGTAAAATCAGAAAGTCGAAAATAACAACTAACATCGGAAGGTAGGATGGAAACATCACAGCCAGTTATGACTTGAACTGGTTAATAACGTCCTTCAAATGATTGCTCAGTTTGTACCCATATTCTCGGTTGAAATTGTGTCTGTGTCTATATATCTGGATGGCTTCATGAACGAATCTTTGGTGATAGCCGGTGGGTTTGCAAAGTACTTTCGTTTTGGATAAATCAATTTCGTGTGAGCTCATCGCATTTAAACAGTGATCAGCCACAGCCGAGGTATTGGTCCTACCATGTTTCAGATCTGCCTTATGTTCCCGAACACGGTCCAAGACATGTCGCTTAGTTTCCCCAATGTAACTACTGCCACAGACACAGCTTAGTTTGTAGACGCCGGGGTATTGCATGTCAGAGATCACATCCTTCGCAGATTATGAATGATTTTGGAAATATTTTTGGTGACCCCTGCTATGTATGGCAAGGTGACGGTATTGATTGGATCCTCAGATGGTTCTTTCTCAGCGGTTGGGGTGATAGCTTTAAGCATTGTGTAGTCTGAATATCCATTCATCTTGAGAGCTTGGTGTACGTGTTCCAGTTCACTGGCTAGGAGATGATGGTCGGAAATACATCGAGCTCTATGGTGTAGAGTTTTGATGAGGGAATTCTTCTGGGATGGATGGTGGTGGGAGTCAGGTTTTAGGTAGGCATCCATATGGGTGGCTTTCCTGTAGACAGTCTCCCATTGAGCCATCTGGTCTCTTTTCGATTAAAACATCCAAGAATGGTAACTTGCCATCCTTTTCCACCTCCATGGTGAATTTGATGGCTGGGTGTATGGAATTGGTTGAGGAACTGGTTCAGAGCTGGTCGGTCACATGGCCAGATGACGAACATGTCATCTGCGTACCTCTTCCACAAGGACGGACATACAGTGCATGCCTGTATGGCATCTGTCACAAATTTTTCCGTGAAAACATCAGCTACAACAAAGTTCGAGGTTGACACGATTGTTATCATTCAGAGTAACAGTCCAATTTCCGACAGCCTAAAATCGGTTCTAGCCAAAGGGTTGAATTTTGCAGTCACCCCTAAACACATCCCAGTTGATGATATAATTGCCCAGGTCTAAGGAGACCTTAAGGGTTTGGGACATATTACTGCAGACGTGGCAAGATCGGAAATCGCTGCAATCCTTAAAAACGCTAAGTCACCTACTAGCAACATCGGTAAGGATGAGCACTTTGAGCTTTCTCAATTCAAAAAGATAGAGCACATCGTCATTCTCTCAGCTGACAAGGGCAATCCCACAGACATCATGGACAAAACCACATACAAGAACAAAATTCAGGACCTACTTAATGATGGTAGCTATACAAAAATCAATAGAGATCCCACCAACTGCCTCGTAAAAAAAAAAATATCATCACTGATTCGACATCTTTAATCGAACCAACCAAGCGGTTTTCCTTAAAACCCTCTGCTGCTAGATCACCCAGATTGTGAACGATTCGTTCATGAAGCCATCCAGGTAAAGTGGTACCTCGGTATACGTCGTTAATTCGTTCCAGAAGGTAATTTAGACACTAATTACTAAAATGCATACAGAAGCAACGTGACCGCGTTGCTGCCAGCTGCGCTGGTCACGTGGCATGCCTCAACCACGCACGCGCGCGCGCGCCTCGACCCGGGGCTTCACCCTCCATGGGGGCAGCCCCCCACGCCCCCCGCCCCTCTCCCCAACGCCGCCCCCGCCCCTCTCCCCCCGCTCCTCTCCCCCACGCCCCTGCTCCTATCTGCCACGCCCCCTGCCCATCTCCCCCATGCCCCCCGCTCCTCTCCCCCACGTCCCCCGCCTCTCTCCCCTCTCCCCCACGCCATCCCGCCCCTCTCGCTTTGTTTCAGTCGTGAACGGGGCATACGCGGGTACTGTACGCGGTGACTCATCCCGACCCATACAAGTTCTAGCAAGCGCGTCGTATCCCAAGCAAGACGTCGTATCCCAAGACATTTTTTCTCGTAAAAACACGATATATACCAATTTCGACGTATTCCAAAGCGGTCGTATACCGAGGTATCACTGTATATAGACACAGACACAATTTCAACCGAGAAAATGGGTACAGACTGACTAATCATTGGAAGGACGTTATTAACCAGGTCATGTCATAACTGGCCGTGATGTTTCCATCCTACCTTCCGATGTTAGTTGTTATTTTCGACTCTCTGATTTTACTTTAACACGTTAAATGTCTCACACTAACACAGACACCGTCGCTCGCGTCCTCGTCGTGGCGGCGGCTCTGCGATCTTACATTGACATGCTAATCTCTCACATTACAATAGCCACCTCTGCACCCTTGGCGTGGAAGTCGCCCTCCGATCTTACAATAACATGCAAATTTCTCACTTTAACATCACTAGCCCCGCCCACTTCTTTATGACCCTTGGGCTACATCAGCATATAGTCATATCAGGATACCACCACAGTCAGGATGCAATGCTGTAATCATAGCAGGATACCACCACAGTCAGTATGCAATGCTGTAGTCATAGCAGGATATCACCATAGTCAGCATGCACTGCTATAGTCATAGCAGGATACAACCACAGTCAGAATGCAATGCTGAAGTCATAGCAGGATACCACTGCAGTCAGTATGCAATGCTGTAGTCATAGCAGGATACCACCACAGTCAGCATGCAATGCTGTAGTCATAGAAGGATACCACCACAGTCAGCATGCAATGCTGTAGTCATAGCAGGATACCACCACAGTCAGCATGCAATGCTCTAGTCATAGCAGGATACAACCACAGTCAGCATGCAATGCTTTAGTCATAGCAGGATACCACCGCAGTCAGTATGCAATGCTGAAGTCATAGCAGGATACCACTGCAGTCAGTATGCAATGCTGTAGTCATAGCAGGATACCACCACAGTCAGCATGCAATGCTGTAGTCATAGCAGGATACCACCACAGTCAGTATGCAATGCTGTAGTCATAGCAGGATACCACCACAGTCAGCATGCAATGCTGTAGTCATAGCAGGATACAACCACAGTCAGCATGCAATGCTGTAGTCATAGCAGGATACCACCGCAGTCAGTATGCAATGCTGATGTCAAAGCAGGATACCACTGCAGTCAGTATGCAATGCTGTAGTCATAGCAGGATACCACCACAGTCAGCATGCAATGCTGTAGTCATAGCAGGATACCACCACAGTCAGCATGAAATGCTGTAGTCATAGCAAGATACCACCACAGTGAGCATGCACTGCTATAGTCATAGCAGGATACAACCACAGTCAGCATGCAATGCTCTAGTTATAGCAGGATACCACCGCAGTCAGTATGCAATGCTGTAGTCATAGCAGGATACCACCGCAGTCAGTATGCAATGCTGTAGTCATAGCAGGATACCACCGCAGTCAGTATGCAATGCTCTAGTCATAGCAGGATACCACCGCAGTCAGTATGCAATGCTGTAGTCATTGCAGGATACCACCGCAGTCAGTATGCAATGCTCTAGTCATAGCAGGATACCACCACCATCAGTATACAATGCTCAAGTCATAGCAGGATACCACCGCAGTCAGTATGCAATGCTGTAGTCATAGCAGGATACCACCGCAGTCAGTATGCAATGCTCTAGTCATAGCAGGATACCACCGCAGTCAGTATGCAATGCTGTAGTCATAGCAGGATACCACCGCAGTCAGTATGCAATGCTCTAGTCATAGCAGGATACCACCACCATCAGTATGCAATGCTGTAGTCATAGCAGGATACCACTGCAGTCAGTATGCAATGCTGTAGTCATAGCAGGATACCACCACAGTGAGCATGCACTGCTATAGTCATAGCAGGATACAACCACAGTCAGCATGCAATGCTGTAGTCATAGCAGGATACCACCACAGTCAGCATGTAATGCTGTAGTCATAGCAGGATACCACCACAGTCAGCATACAATGCTGTAGTCATAGCAGGATACCACCACAGTCAGCATGCAATGCTTGAGTCATAGCAGGAAACGACCACAGTCAGCATGCAATGCTGTAGTAATAGCAGGATACCACCACAGTCAGCATGCAATGCTGTAGTCATAGCAGGATACCACCACAGTTAGCATCGCAATGCTGTAGTCATAGCAGGATACCACTACAGTCAGGATGCAATGCTGTAATCATAGCAGGATACCACCACAGTCAGTATGCAATGCTGAAGTCATAGCAGGATATCACCATAGTCAGCATGCACTGCTATAGTCATAGCAGGATACAACCACAGTCAGAATGCAATGCTGAAGTCATAGCAGGATACCACTGCAGTCAGTATGCAATGCTGTAGTCATAGCAGGATACCACCACAGTCAGCTTGCAATGCTGTAGTCATAGCAGGATACCACCACAGTCAGCATGCAATGCTGTAGTCATAGCAGGATACCACCACAGTCAGCATGCAATGCTCTAGTCATAGCAGGATACAACCACAGTCAGCATGCAATGCTTTAGTCATAGCAGGATACCACCGCAGTCAGTATGCAATGCTGAAGTCATAGCAGGATACCACTGCAGTCAGTATGCAATGCTGTAGTCATAGCAGGATACCACCGCAGTCAGTATGCAATGCTGTAGTCATTGCAGGATGCCACCGCAGTCAGTATGCAATGCTCTAGTCATAGCAGGATACCACCACCATCAGTATGCAATGCTGAAGTCATAGCAGGATACCACCGCAGTCAGTATGCAATGCAGTAGTCATAGCAGGATACCACCGCAGTCAGTATGCAATGCTCTAGTCATAGCAGGATACCAACACCATCAGTATGCAATGCTGTAGTCATAGCAGGATACCACTGCAGTCAGTATGCAATGCTGTAGTCATAGCAGGATACCACCACAGTGAGCATGCACTGCTATAGTCATAGCAGGATACCACCACAGTCAGCATGCAATGCTGTAGTCATAGCAGGATACCACCACAGTCAGCATGTAATGCTGTAGTCATAGCAGGATACCACCACAGTCAGCATACAATGCTGTAGTCATAGCAGGATACCACCACAGTCAGCATGCAATGCTTGAGTCATAGCAGGAAACGACCACAGTCAGCATGCAATGCTGTAGTAATAGCAGGATACCACCACAGTCAGCATGCAATGCTGTAGTCATAGCAGGATACCACCACAGTTAGCATCGCAATGCTGTAGTCATAGCAGGATACCACCACAGTCAGGATGCAATGCTGTAATCATAGCAGGATACCACCACAGTCAGTATGCAATGCTGTAGTCATAGCAGGATATCACCATAGTCAGCATGCACTGCTATAGTCATAGCAGGATACAACCACAGTCAGAATGCAATGCTGAAGTCATAGCAGGATACCACTGCAGTCAGTATGCAATGCTGTAGTCATAGCAGGATACCACCACAGTCAGCTTGCAATGCTGTAGTCATAGCAGGATACCACCACAGTCAGCATGCAATGCTGTAGTCATAGCAGGATACCACCACAGTCAGCATGCAATGCTCTAGTCATAGCAGGATACAACCACAGTCAGCATGCAATGCTTTAGTCATAGCAGGATACCACCGCAGTCAGTATGCAATGCTGAAGTCATAGCAGGATACCACTGCAGTCAGTATGCAATGCTGTAGTCATAGCAGGATACCACCACAGTCAGCATGCAATGCTGTAGTCATAGCAGGATACCACCACAGTCAGCATGCAATGCTGTAGTCATAGCAGGATACCACCACAGTCAGCATGCAATGCTGTAGTCATAGCAGGATACAACCACAGTCAGCATGCAATGCTGTAGTCATAGCAGGATACCACCGCAGTCAGTATGCAATGCTGATGTCATAGCAGGATACCACTGCAGTCAGTATGCAATGCTGTAGTCATAGCAGGATACCACCACAGTCAGCATGCAATGCTGTAGTCATAGCAGGATACCACCACAGTTATCATGCAATGCTGTAGTCATAGCAAGATACCACCACAGTGAGCATGCACTGCTATAGTCATAGCAGGATACAACCACAGTCAGCATGCAATGCTCTAGTCATAGCAGGATACCACCGCAGTCAGTATGCAATGCTGTAGTCATAGCAGGATACCACCGCAGTCAGTATGCAATGCTGAAGTCATAGCAGGATACCACCGCAGTCAGTATGCAATGCTGTAGTCATAGCAGGATACCACCACAGTCAGCATACAATGCTATAGTCATAGCAGGATACCACCACTCAACATGCAATGCTGTAGTCATAGCAGGATACCACCACAGTCAGCATGCAATGCTGTAGTCATAGCAGGATACCACCACAGTTAGTATGCAATGCTGTAGTCATAGCAGGATACCACCTGTCAGCATGCAATGCTGTAGTGATAGCAGGTATTACCACAGTCAGTATGCACTGCTCTAGGGAAAGCAGGTCCCACCAATAGTAGGTATGCACTATATTATTGGTTCTTTCAGTAAAGTCATGTATAAGGGAAATAATAAAATAATAAACATCAAACATAATATAATAAAATTCTCACGTTTAGGCCACAACGCAAGCAGCCGTCCTCAGGTGAAGAAACAGAGCTGTCGGAAAGACAGCGTCCTAACGAACACTGCTAAGCTTGGCAGCGTATTTTAAATTGGGTGGGAGGAGGAGAGCGTCTTGATGAAGAAGTTTACATAACAGAGGAATTTAGCATGTTTATGACAAATGCAGATATGGGATTATTCACTCCTTGTGGAATGTGTAGGCAGGTGGGGGGTCTCAAAGTCATATTATGTTAGTGTATCATGTAGGATTGGCAATAATAAAGGGAGATACAATTTTAATAAGAAAGAACTGCAACAGCCCAAACCACCGCGTATCAAGCTAGTGCATTATGTGGAAAATAAAAAAGGGAGTTTCTAAAGAACTATACATACCTACATTGCAGGGGTCACTAAAAAGATCTCCAAAATCCTGAATAAACACAAGATCCAGGTCCGATTCAACACAGTACACAAAATCCGTGATTTAGTTCCATCTGTAAAAGATGCTCTTCCAGACATACAGTACCCGGGCGTTTACAAACTAAAGTGCCTCTGTGGTAGTAGCTACATTGGAGAAACCAAAAGACATATCTCGGACCGCATCCGCGAACATAAAGCAGACTTGAAACACGGTAAGACGAACTCCTCTGCCGTGGCAGATCACTGTTACAATTCAGTGGGCTCACATGACATTGACTTCTCCAAGACGGAGGTTCTTTGCAAACCAACTGGCTACCATGAGAGATTCGTTCATGAGGCCATTCACATATACAAGCACAAAGACAATTTCAACCGAGAAGATGGATTCAGGCTTAGTAACCACTGGAAAGATGTGTTAAATCATTTCTGTTCTTAATTAATTGTAATTTTACGATGACCTTCAGACCGCAGCTCTTTCGCCAGCATTGCCTCTTAATACCTCTCACACCACGGTTAATGGTATGGTTTACAACATGGAGTATACTAGGGCTTCGCAGCTGTCTCTCTCCCCCTCCTCTGTTCTGACCATGGACGAACTCGTCCGTCTGAACGGGGCCCGTAGCTATCCGTGGTACGGAAATTTGAGGGTAAGAATCCACCCATTTTTTCGCCATATAGCATTGTGATATATAACGACTTATGGTTGGTAGCTTAGCTGATTGGAGAATATAGAGTTTATTGATAACATGAAGGTAATTTATATTTTAGTTTGTATTGGTTCACTATATAGTACTGTGAATAGCTCAATGCTAAATTCGCCTAGTTATTTCAATGCTAAATTCTCCTGTTTTGATTTGTACTAAGTGCCTCGGTGAATGTGTATACTCTGACTTCAACGTAACTATTTCTGTAGCAGCTACAAGCGAATGCCTTAATTTAGCTATTTCAATGCTAAATTCTATGCTAATTCCTTTTAACAATGGGTGCCTCTGCGGAGGTGTATGCTTTAACTTTTAACATAGCTATTTCTGTGACCAGTCACAAGCTAATCATTCAGCCTTTTCAATGCTAAATTTTATGCTAATTCCTTCGTCAAGGCTCTTTGTTCCTCTCACACAGCTTAAAAGCCGTGATCTGAACGTGGCTCTCTCACTCCAGCGCTGTCCTACCAGACAGTCTCGCTCCCTTCACCTGATGAAGGCCGCTTGTGTTGTGGCCGAAACGTCGTGAGAATATTATTGTGTTATTTTATTTTATCAATTTTTTTTTTTTTATTCTCATTCTACGTGACTTTACCGAAAGAACCAAAGAAGATGAATCATTGCAGTCACGAAAGCTTTAAATCGAAATTTAACCGCCTCTACGGGGAGGGATTCCACACATCCTTAAGATCATTCAACAGACTTCGGGATAAGAAGGCTCAACTAATCGAGTCTCTCACCTTTCTGAAGAGATGCCGCGACTCTAAGGTAATACCAACCGCATTTACACTAACCTCTGCTGTTGCAACTTCTCTCAATGCAAAACGAATTCTAGCTAGAACTAGCTTCGCTCTTATCTCGGAAAAAATCAGACTTACACGCACCGAACTCGATCAGTTAGACAAGACACTCTACAAATCACACTTAAAATTGACAGCAACAATGTCTACATCGGATTGGGAACATGTAGACAATATGACTACCTCTTCGGCTGCCACTATGTCGAACAAATGTAGGGACAATTTGATTTCCAAATTCAATCACCTCTCCAGCAAAAAATCGGATCCACACACCGAAAAGATAGACGTCAACAAAGTCGTAATTAATCGCAGTAACAGTTCCATTTCTGATGGTCTGAAATCCGTTTTAGCTAAAGGTCTAAACTTTGCTGTCACACCGAGACACTTACCGGTTAATGATATAATTGCCCATGTCGACGTTGCACTCAAGGGCTTGAGTCACATCTCTGCAGACGTAGCAAGATCTGAAATCGCTGCAACCCTCAAAAACGCTAAGTTGCCACCTAGCAACATCAGCAAAGACGAACGTTTTGAATTATCTCAATTAAAAAAGAGGGATGATATTGTCGTTCTCTCAGCCGACAAAGGCAATGCCACTGTCATCATGGACAAAACAGAATATAACAACAAAATTCAAGAACTACTCAACGATGGCAGCTATACAAAAATAAAAAGAGATCCCACCAACAGCCTGGTCACCAAAACGAACAAAATTATCTCTGATTCAACAGCATTAATTGATGAGAACAAACAGTTCTTGTTGAAACCCTCTGCTGCCAGACCACCAAGATTATATGGCCTTCCAAAGATACACAAAGAAGATACACCCCTTCGTCCCATCGTCTCTACTATCATCTCCCCCACCTACAAACTGGCACGTTTTCTTGCTGATATACTGCGACCTTTCACTGGAAAAAACACCTCTGCGGTATTAGATTCTACTCACCTCCCTGCATGTCAGATTCAAGTGGTGAGCTCACTGCATGTCACATTCAAGTGGCGAACTCACTGCATGTCACATTCAAATGATGAGCGCACTGCATGTCACATTCAAGTGGTCAGTGCACTACATGTTACATTCAAGTGTTGAGCTCATTGCGTGTCACATTCAAGTGATGAGCTCACTGCATGTCCCATTCATTCATGTGATGAGCTCCCTGCATGTCAGATTCAAGTGATGAGCTCACTGCATGTCACACTCAAGTGATGAGCGCACTGCATCTCACATTCAAGTGATAAGCTCACTGCTCGTCACATTCAAGTGATGAGCTCCTCCTCCTGCACGTAGCGTGGCAACCCATGGCACCTGTTGAGTCTGGGTTCCTGCGAGGAGGTGGGAGGTGGAGGAGGTTGAGGTGGAACTGGTGGTGGAGGAGGTGGACCCCTGACAAGGCCATTTTACCCCACCCTACCTGGCCATTATAACCCCACTCTCACTGGCCATTATAACCCCACCCTACCTGGCCATTATGAACCCACCCTACCAGCCTATTATAAACCCCAGTGACACGACAAATATGGACCCAGAACCCACACATCACTGACAACTATCACGATTGGTAATACCCCTAGACAACAAAGCCGAGTCTAATTAGCGTAATTGCATAAATTGACATAATTACCTAATTTTGTAAAATTACACCTTTTGCATTTTTCATTTCATTTTTATTATTTTTCAAGACAATATATACAACAATCCTGACCCTGATGCCTGTTGTATATTTGGAGTTCGCATGTTTCTCTCACTCTCCCCTTCGTTGTGAATTTTTGCCCGGCTCCTGTTTGTCACTCCACATTTATAGTTGCTGATATAAATTGACACGTAAAATGCCACTTAATTGGGCAATCATATGTGGCCAGGTTACGTCTGAAAAAGAGATATATCTTATGGGCCTTACCTGGTAAAATAAACAAATAAGCAGGTGGCTAGGTGAGTGATTGAATGAGAGAGTGGCTGAGTGATTGAGTGGTTGAGGGAGTGAGTGGCTGAGTTAGTGAGTGGCTGAGTGAGAGGCTGAATGAGTGAGTGGTTGAGTGAGTGGGTAGCAGAGTGACTAAGCAGCTGAGTGAGTGGCTGGGTGAGTGAGTTGTTGATTGAAAGCTTGAGTACGTGAGTGGTTGAGTGAGTGGCTGAGTGGGTGGCTGAGTGAGTGAGACACGGGAAGCAAGAGGGAGACAGGGGGAGATAGAAGAGTGAGACACGGGGAGAGAAAGGAGACACGGGGAGAGAGAGGAGGGAGACAGGAGGAGGTTGGAGAGGGAAAAGCGGGGAGAGAGAAGAGACACGGAGAAAGATAGGAGGGAAACGCGGGGAGGGAGAGGAGAGAGACACGGCGACATAGAGGAAGGAGACACGGGGAGAGAGAGGAGGGAGACCCTGGGAAAAAAAGAAAGGAGGAGACACGCGGAGGAGGTGAGAGGTAGGAGGAGAGTGCGTGGAGGTGAGAGGGGAGAGATAGGAGGAGAGTGCGTAGAGGAGGCGAGGGCTCCTATAATGATGACTTCAAGGCATGCTGGTGGACAAGTTCATGTGACCCACATAGCACAGGGAGCCATCGCTGTTGGAACCGCCTGGGCAGGGAACGTGGCCTCCAACCCACCACCTGCACCAGCCTCACCACCACAAACCAACAACCACAACTAGAACTACAAATTCAACCACAAATGTAACCACAAATGTAACCACAGCCACAACCATACCCAACAACCATAACCACTATAACCACAACTATAACCAAAACCAACTACAATTATAACCACACCCACAACAATAACCACAATTATAGCCATATCTATAACCACAACTCTAAGCACTAAAACCAGACACAACTAAAACCACAACCATGATATAACCACTACAACTATAACCGCATTTCCGGTTATCACAGGTGGCAACATATGGTGCGAAAGAAGTTCAACACACATACAACAACAAAAGACAAAGATTTATTCTATAGCCTATAACAGACTGTTGGGGCAAGTTCTGTTAGCGAGTACCTATGGAGACCCGCAGTGTGGAACACAAGCAGGTGGGTGGCCAGCACTACACCCGACCGTCTTTGTCTCCCGAGTGGCGATGTTTATTACACACCACAACAGGTACTCATTTCAGGCAGAGTCGACGTAGGGGAAGCCCTGGACTGGTTCAAATGATCGTCACTGGTGTTGGCCGTGAGCGGGAATCGAACTTTCTCGGGTCCGTGGCGTGGCGTTCAACCGCTACTCTACTGCTCCCTACACATACAACAACCATGAAAGACAACATAACCACCTTCACCACAACTATAACCACAAAAATATAACATAACCATCACAACTTGTACCACAATCACAATTATAACCACAACCCCAAGTATAACAACAACAATAACATAACCACAACTGTAACTATAACCATGAAAACCCCAACCTCCACGTACACAACTATAGCCACAAAAAATATACCCCCCACAACCGCAATTATTACCACAACCAAAAGCACCATAACAACCAACATAACCACCTACACCACAACTAAAACCTGAACCACCACTACAACCAGCGATACAACCACAACTATAACCACTGCCACCACATTCAAAACCACCACAACCAACATCACCTCAACCACCACAACCATAACAAGCAACATAACCACAACAACCACATTGATGCTGATACTCTAACACCACCTACACAACCACTTTATCAAGGCTCTATGTATCCGTGTGTCCATGTGTCTCCGTGTCTCCACATGTCCCTGTGGGTGGGTGAATAGATGGGTTAGTGGGTGAGTTGGTGAGTGGGCAAGTGAGTGGGTGGGTGTGTGGGCGATGGAATCGAACCTGCACCTCTGCAGTGCAAGTCCAGTGAGCTAACGACCCGCATGTGGTGGGGTAAAGTGTGGGTACGCCCACCTTGCTCCAAAACGTGGAGATCAGCGTGGAAGAGTAGACCAAATACCCTAATTAGCGGCGTCTAGTGGAGGCCTCCTCCGCCAGCACGCGATTCGCCTCCTTCACAATAAACCCTTCCTTGTAAAGATAAAAAAGTATATTTGACTGATCCCATCAGCCTCTCATCAGCAGCAATGGCTCAACTCGAGCGCCACTCTGGACCGCTTTCCACCTTCAGTGCCTCAGCAGCAGAGCCGGGCTCTGCTTGAACCGATGCCGTGAGCCCAGCAGCTGTTTAGAAGCCTACGGCTGTGGGCCGCCTTTGTCTCTCCTCCACCACTGCTGAGGTGTCCACATCATGCGAGGTTCTCACCTTCAGGCTGAGTCGACCCAGAGGAGGCCCAGGCAGCGAACCGCTTCAGAAGTTGGCGCCACGTTCACCGGCGGAAGCGGAAGTAGAGAGAGCAGCAGAAGCATCGCGTGTGGGGAGCAGCTGAGGTGTGGATCAGAACTGTGTATTAGTGGTGGTGTGGTAGTAGTGGTGGTGGTGTTCGTGGTGGTGGGGTTGTTAGTGGTAGTGGGGTTGTTATTGGTGGTGGGGTTGTTATTGGTGGTGGGGTTGTTATTGGTGGTGGCGTTGTTAGTGGTGGGGTTGTTGTTAGGAGTGCTCTGTTAAGGCTAAATACGCGGGAGCTTTGTCTTTGGCGGTGTGAGTGGGGGAGGGGGCGTAGAGGGGGGGGAAGGTGCTGGGGGGGAGGGGCTCACAGGATATTGCGTCACTGAGGGCGTGATCACCGAGCCCCGCCCCCACTTGTTTCTGCCGATCTTTTTTCTCACATGTGGCGGTAGAGAAGCACCGAGACGACAGAAGCAGCGACTCTCTGGAGGAAGTGAGGAACTGTAGGTGAGTGGTGATGTGAGTGGTGAGGACGTGTGTGTCTGTGTAGTGTACTGGCAGGAGGAGTGGTGGCGTTAGTGGTGTTACTGATAGTGGTGGTGGTATGTTGTGAGTGAGTCGTGACGATGTGAGTTCATGTCAGAATCAGAATATTTATACTGGAGTCAGATGAGCTATACAGCTCTTTCTCACAGATGTCCAGTGTTGTGGGTGAGTGGTAAAGATGTAACCTCGCGTTGATGTGAGTTTCTTATTAATGATGTGGGTCCGTGTTAATGATGTGGGTTTGTGATTTAAAGCTTTCGTGACTGCAGTAATTCATATTCTTAGTTCTTTCGGTAAAGTCACGTTGAAGGGAAACAATAAAATAATAAAATATATATATAACAATAAAATTCTCACGACGTTTCGACCATAACACAAACGGTCGTCATCAGGTGTGTCTGTTTGCATAAATGTATTTATTTTTAAACGGTGTATTTATTTATTTATAAAAAACGTTAGCACCACGCGCAGCGATTTAGCAGTTTATTTAAAAGTACGAGTCCATCTATGTTCTGAAAAGAGGAGGGGGGAGACGAAACAATCATTGTATGCCGTCTGAAAGCCACTGTAAGCGTGAACAATCAATTAAAACCTGAAATGGTTTATCAAATCTTTCCAATGATTGCTAAGCCAGAATCCATATTCTCGGTTGAAATTGTCTCTGTGCTTGTATATGTGGATAGCCTCATGAACGAATTTCTCATGGTAGCCAGATGGCTTACAAAGAACCTCTGTCTTGGAAAAGTCAATGTCATGTGAGCCTACTGAATTATAACAATAATCTGCCACGGCCGAGGTGTTGGTCCTACCGTGTTTAAGGTCTCCTTTGTGTTCACGAATGCGGTCCGAGACATGGCGTTTGGTTTCTCCAATGTAACTACTACCACAGAGGCAACTTAGTTTGTAGATACCAGGGTATTGTATGCCCGGAATCACATCTTTTACAGACGGAACCAGATCACGGATTTTATGTAATGTGTTGAAACGGACCTGGATCTTGTGTTTATTCAAGATTTTGGAGATCTTTTTTGTGATCCCCGCAATGTAGGGTAAAGTGATGGTTTTGAAAGGCTCCTCAAGAGGGTACTTCTTCATGGTTTGAGTGATAGCTTTGCGGATTGTATAGTCGGAGTAACCATTAGCCTTAAGAGCTTGGTGTACGTGCTTGAGTTCACTGCCTATGTGTTCCTGGTCGGATATGCATTGGGCTCTATGATACAGAGTCTTGATGAGAGAATTCTTCTGTGATGGATGGTGATGGGAATCCGGTTTCAGATAAGCATCCGTATGGGTAGCTTTCCTGTAGACAGAGTGGCTCATTGAACCATCAGGTCTCTTTTTAATTAGGACATCCAAAAAAGGTAGCTTGCCATCTTTTTCGACTTCCATGGTAAATCTGATGGCTGGGTGTATGGAATTGATGTGGTCGAAGAATTGGTCTAGAGCAGGCCGGCCATGTGGTCAGATGACAAAAGTGTCATCCGCGTACCTCTTCCATAAGGTTGGGCGCAGTGGCAGTCTGGATGGCGTCAGTCTCAAATTTCTCCATGAAAATGTTAGCTATAACCGGAGATAGGGGGGAGCCCATTGGGGTGCCCTCAGTTTGTTTGTAGAAAGTTCCATTCCAAGTGAAGGGCTATCCACATATACAAGCACAGGGACAATTTCACCCGAGAAGATGGATTCTGGCTTAGCATTGGAAAGATTTGATAAACCATTTCAGGTCTTAATTGATTGTTCACGCTTAAAGTGGCTTTCAGACAGCATACATTAAAATTTGTCGTCTCCCCCCTCCTCTTTTCAGAACATAGATGGACTAGTTCTTCTAAATAAACTGCCAAATCGCTGCACGTGGCGCTAACGTTTTTTTTATAAATAAATAAATACACCGTTTGAAAATAAATAAATTCATGCAAACCGACACACCTGATGACGACCGTTTGTGTTATGGTCGAAACGTCGTGAAAATTTTTATTGTTTTATATATATTTTATTATTTCATTGTTTCCCTTCAACGTGACTTTACCGAAAGAACTAAGAAGATGTGGGTTTGTGTTGATGATGTTGGTTCACGGTGAGGATGAGTCTGTGATGTGACGTGACTCGTGTTGTGACGTGGGAAGCAGTGCCGACGTGCACCCTCTACCCTGTGTGATCCTCGCCTTCGTCTCCCGCTCTCCACACAGAGACCCGGACCGTGCGAGAGACGCCGCGAATTATGTGCACTCTGCACTGTTCGGACCGTGTACCAGTCGGAGCGCGGGCGGTGTTGTTGCAGTGAATGCCACGCTGCCCTCCAAGTTCGACTCCCGCTCACGGCCACCAACACTGCTGACGATTACCTCAACCACTCCTGGGCCTCCCCTTGTAGCCATAACGAGCAGCACCTACGAAGACCGGCACGGCACACGACACCAGTGTTGGTGGCCGTGAGCAGGAATCGAACCCCGGGTCGCTAGGTTCATAGCACAGCGCGCTAATCACTACACTACCGCACACACACACAGACACACACAAACACACAGATACACACACAGATACACAGACATACACACAAACACTCAGACACACACACAGACATACAGACACACACAGATGAGACACAACACACATCCGCCCTCGGGCCGTGACGTCACACCCGCTTCCACCCAGTCTGCCGCTAGAGCCACGCTGCAAGCTGCCTGCTGAGGAGCGCCTCTCTGCACGAAGCCTCCTGGAGCCTCTCTCGTAGCAGTCACCATGGAGGCTCACGGGCTGCGCAGTACTTCACGCACCCTCGTGACGCTGCTCGTGGCGAGCTCCGCGTTCCTCGCGTCTGTGCCCACGGAGGAGAAGAATTTCTCCCCTAACTAGCTGGTTAAGCCGAGGGGAGCCTGGGAGGTCCAACCGCCACAGGCCGGACAGCCTCTACCTCTCACCAAAGCGACCGTGGCCGTCCACATCAGCAACCGCCTCACAGGTCACGAAGCCGAGAGGGTGCCTCGAGTCGCTTCCTCTCCCAGCCATGGCATGGAGGTTCCCCAAGGAGGAGGAGAAGACGACGACCCAGCTCCTTCAGGGTGGACGACCTTCATGGAGATGCTGCACAGCGGGCCGGTGGCCATCGCCTACGAGGTGGCGAGCGCGGGGATCACCCTCCTCAGCCTCGGAGTGGCGGCTGAAGAATGCAGTGGTGAGTGCCGACTTCACGCTCACACAGGCCATCAGCGTGGCACCGTGACATACACCACATGCAGAGACACCACACGCAGAGATGCATCACGCGTACAGATCACTCGCGCAGATATAAGAATCTCACTCGCATACACCACACACACAAGTATATATCACATCCACGCACACATCCTAGACAAAGTCGCATATGTCATTTGGAACAAGCAAACACCTTGCTCAATTAAGTATACTTAAAAATTATCCACTGCAACTTTAAGGGTGTTTTTTGTTACTGGCAGCGTGGCATTTGGGACATGTGCTGGACTCCTTGTGCGGCGTTGGTGAGTTGCGCTGGTGCGGACAGAACAATGTCCCCTAGCCAGTAGAGTCAGAACAATAATATTTTTTAATGGTTGAGGAATCCGATGAGCTATAAAGCTCTTTTTCACAGATGTCCGGTAGGGGCTGGTAAGAACGTTACAACAACAAATACTACAAAAACATGTAATAGTGCAAAGTACAAGAAAGGTTAACAAATCACCCAAACACAAACAAATAAAACTAAACCAGCCCCATCATACTCTTTGGTTCTTTCGGTAAAGTCACGTAGGTATAAAATAAAGTAAATCACGATGTTTCGGGTGCAACACAAGCGTCCATCATCGGGTGGGAAAAGCATGGTCTGCTGCTGAGGCAGACTGATTTATTTGATTTTATACCTACGTGACTTTGCCGAAAGAACCAAAGAGTATGGATTCCTGCAGTCACGAAAGCTTCAAATCAAGAACACCCCCATCATACCAGTCAAAGCCCACTGAGGTACTAACTTATTTTTCAGATGGAACCTGGTCACAAATGAAAGCTCAACCTCGTTGTAAACCGCGCATGCACGTGAGCGCAAACCGCTACTGTAGGCGATTGCGCAGGTACGCGAGCGCTGGGCACCACCAAAAATAGTCGTGTAGGCACGCGCGTGCTGAACAATACTGTAAACGATCGTACAGGTACGGACACCAAGCACGCTCTACTCCTTTATTCGCCGCAAACAGCCGCGTGTGCGTGCGAACACAAAACACTCTCCACCCTCCTCTTCACCCTCCAAAGGAGCACAAGAAACAGTTTATTCCCCTACCAGTTATTTTATTTACCGCAAGCAACCCGTTAAGCTACGCGTAATTGTGTGGGTCAGTGGATGTCAGCCTATTCCCCTTGAGATCCTAGACTGTATTTCCTCTGCCTATCGCTCTGCTTTCTACCCTCGATCAAATAGCCCAAACTTACCTCTCTCTCTTACTCACGTGTACTTCCACTCTGCTGCGCTGGAAGCTGTAGAAAAGCGATCAGTAGAGGGTTGAGCCTGGCTGCGCTGAAGTGCATCACGCGGACGTCTCGAACGGCTAACTCCCCTCCTGCGTGGACCGCGATGATCTTGAAGAACTGCCTTGCTACCTGAATCCCCCTCCCTTTATCCCACCTACAACAAAGGAATTTCGCCGTTTCGCTCCCTTGGCCTCCCGTCCAATCAGGGGCTCGGATTTTCCCACCCTTCGATACCCGGATCCCAACTCGGGTGATGTCGCCGCAGTGATCTCTCCGACATCCGCTCTCTGTTCTCCCGCTACCAGTCCACTGACCCGTGCTTGTGTGTGTGTGGTTCCACTCGCGGTGGCTCGATGGCCCTTGCCGTGACCATGCAACTTTAATATTAGGTCCCGGCGCCGCAGTGCATGTCAGCTACAGGGGGAAGATCGCCCAATTTCCCGGCCGCAGGAAACCATGAAGATCGATCCCATTAGGGACTTCTGGAAAAAAAACCTATCGGCCGGGTGACCTCCCCTCCTGGCTCTACGTGGGGCGTGTGTGCGTTCGTGCGGGGGGAGGGGGGGTGGCGAGGGTGCACCGCGTTGGCGTCGGCATCCCCCGGTGGCGGCTTCACGGCGGTGGGCACGGCCTCGGCAGAGCGGCTCTGCTGCGGCGGCCTCACGACTGTGCAGTGGGCAAAACGCGGACGTCTGAGAAGGCACCAGCCCCGGGAGAGTGGCGGGAAATCCGAGGCATCGGTGACGGCGTCGCGGCGGTGGGCACGGCTCCGCTGGAGCGGCTCCGCTGCGGCGGCACCACAGATGACGGTTCCCCAAGATGGAGAATACCCGTCTCCCTCAAGGTGGACGACCTTGATAAAGATGCTGCACAGTGGGCCGGTGGCCATCACTTACGACGTGGAGAGCGCGGGGATCACCATTACCAGCCTAAGAGTCTGGCTGAAGAATCCACTAATAAGAGAGAGAGTATGCTGGCGTCACTGTAACATAGAACATCAGCAGGACACCACAACAGAGACACCACACCCAGAGAGGCATCATGGATATAGATCACTCAGGCAAATGTCATAATCTCACATGCATAGATGACACAAATCAGAATCAGAATATTTATACTGGAAGAATCCGATGAGCTATTAAGCTATTTTTCACAGATGTACAGGAGAGGCAGGTTAGAACGTTACAACAACAAACAATAAAAAATCACACTCACATCCTCGACAAAGTCGCACACATTTATTACAAGCACACATTGTTCATGTTGGTGGATTACAAATAGTTGTCCGATATTTGCCACTGAAAGGCAGGTACAACACTCGTGCTCAATCAATGGTGGTGGTGTGGCAGATGGCAAGTGAAAAAAACATATTTGAGTGGAGTGACCAACAGGGGAAGAAGGAGACTGCAATCTCTTGCCTCTCATAATGATTTTGTTTCCGGTTTTAAACAGAAGTCATCGCAGCGCAGACGAGTTTACCGAAGCCGCTACATGAGAGGATCCATGTGTAAATTGGCTCGGAGCAAGTGCCACCCCATGAAAATCAAGAGGACCCATAGATCCCTAAAGACTCAACTGGATGGCTGCTCCATGATGAATAGCTCACCAACACTTACCAGCGCACCCACCAACAGCACCACTCCTACCAACACCACCACTCCTACCAACACCACCATTCCTACCAACACCACCATGACAAACCCCACCCCGAAAAACTAACACCATCACACTTTTAAATACCAACACCTCTACCAATACTATCCTGACTAACACCACCACCCCTTCCACCCCTACAAACCCTACCAACAGCATTTTCTCCACCTTCACTACCACCCGGACCAACACCATCATCCCAGCTGAGTGTGAGTGGTGTCACCTCATGATAATGGCCCGCATCAATGCCTGCCGCACTAAAATAAGCTCAATTACCCCTACCAGCTCAATCACCAACTCCACCGCTCCTACCAACTCCGCCACTTTGACCAATCCCACGTTTACCAACATTACCTCCTCTACCCTCACTACCACCCCTACCCACATCACCCCAGCTGAGCATGTGTCCAGCCTCATGATCATGAGGGAAAAGAGATCACTCTTCATGGCTGGATGAATGCCTGCTCCACCACTCCTACCAACTCCACCACCTCTACCAACCACACACCTACTAACACTACCTCCTCTACTAACCCAACCCTGACCACCATCACTTCCTCTACCCTCACCACCACTCCTTCCCACATCATCACCCCAGCTCAGCGTGAGTCCCGCCTCGTGATCATGAGGGCAAAGAGACCACTCTTCATGGCCCGGATCAATGCCTGCTCCACCACTCCTACCAACTCCACCACCTTTAGAATCCGCACACCTACCAACACCACCACACCTCCCAACACCGCTACCCTTACCAAACGCAACTACTCCGACGAACACCACCACTCCTACCAAAACCAACCCTACCAACGCCAACCCTACCAACACCAACCATACCAACACCATTATTCCTACCAACACCACTCCCCCTACCAACACCAACCCTACCAACACCAATCCTACCAACACAATGACTCCTACCAACACGACCACCCCAACCGACACCATCACTCTTTCCAACAACAGCCCTATCAACGCTACCTATCCTACAATTGCCAACTCTATAAACACCTTTACCTCTACCAACACCACCACCACCCCAAATAAGAAATAATACAAAATAAATAACATTCCAACATCGCTGCACCCTTTCCATGTTCCCTCCTTTGTTTACGCGTCATCCATTAAAATAAGTTATTGTTATTTTTTAAGAATAATAGTTACTAAGAATATTGTTTTGTATTAAGTGAAGTCATAATATTGTTCGAAAAGCTGGTTAATGTAGATCCTTTGTCAGTCATTTCTAGATGATTGCCTCGCCTTGCCTACATTCACCTTGGTGACTCAATCACATGCTCAAGGACACGAGTGATATTTTCGGCTAACAGAAGGTGTGAACCTACCTTTACCACCAGCAGTTGGATGGACTGGTGAAGTTGTCTAAACAGAACCATTTATATGCCCGATGTTGATTGCTTCCAATGTGTATGCTTGTGACTGACAGATCTGTGGTGAGCAGAAGTGTAAAGGTTAGCGTGCTGCGCTACGAACCCGGCGACCCGAGTTCAATTTCCACTCATGGCCAACACCAGTGATGATTATCTAAATCGTTACTAGGCCTCCCCTAGGTCGACTCAGTCTCAAATTAGTGCCTGGTGCTCATTTAGCTTAGGCTACCTCACATGCCATGTCAGCCTTCATAAGGCGCTCGCTAACAGCGCTTGCCACAACAGTCTTAAGTCTTTACGGAGGATCTTTGTCTTTGACTGACACATCTGTGGGCTAGAGTGTAGCTTGATTTAGTGTTCATGTGAGGGATGTGCTTTGCCTGCCGCCGCCACTGCGTCTCCGCTCATGTGTGTTTAGCCGTGTCAGTGACGCGCCACGATGTCACTGCTGCTGCTGCTGTCACTGCCACGACCCAGTCGGTGTAGGGTGCTCTGGGACGAACTAAAAAAGTGGCACGAGGATTATTGCTCCTACTTCAGCAGATCAAGAACGGTTCTCATGGAGTCATCAAAATGCACCTGAAACCACTGCTGAGCATCTCAATCACATATGTGAAATGTCACCAGTGGTGTCCGTTGCCCCTGCTGTGAGTGGCGGAGATGTCCGTGAATGGTGATGTCCCTGAGTGGCGGTGGAGTCTTTGTACAATGCGGCTACTGTATTCGTGATGAAATAACCTGAGACGAGCATGCTTGGTGGAGCTCAACAGAAGGTGGTGAGGCAGAGGTGTGAACTGAAAGTTCGAGCTTAAGGCGTGAGCTCAAGGTGTAAGGTCGAGGTATAAGCTGATGTGAGCTGGAGATGCGATCTGGAGGGGAGCACGCGGTGTCCCCATGCTCACAAGCGTCGTGTTGCGGGAGGTGGCCCGAACTAAACTATTTTTATTTACCAAGTAAGGCCCACTGGTCCATGTAGCTCTTTTTCAGACGCGACCTGGTCACAAGGGAGCAGCGGCACTCTGTGCTGTCTTCGCGGAGGGGGTCCAAGGGGCGTTGGGGGGGGCTCTGGGGTGCGGTCACCGCATCGCGCCGCTTTTAGATGCGCTTCTGCGGCCATCTGGACCGCTCTTCCTTCCGATATTTGGAAGCCATTGGAGCTCTGCACTTTTAAATGTCTTTGACAACTCATTTTCTTAGAACCGCTTTTTGTGCTTAGTTTGTTGTCCTTCCCCAGCACCTTCGATTAGCGCGGTTGGCTACGTACGGTGCGATAGAAGTTCAACATACATACATATTCTATGTTAGTGCTGTATTTTGTGCATTGGTGTTGCAGCCAGCCAGAAACCGGCGCGACCAACAATATCCCCAAGCTCTGTGGTCCTACATTGGGATTATTTGTCGATACCGCGTTGGCAGTGGTGCACAAATAACACAAATCACTGAACTCATTCGTTAATACAACGGCTGCCTTAAGAGGAAAATATATCATGGGCGATGTTTCAGGCAATGGGCCCCACTGCATGACATATGTTTGCCCAGCTCCATTCAAGAGCGAGTATACATGTGAGGGGAGAGAACCAACGCGTGTGAGGGGGAAACATTCAATCTCCGAGAGCTGGAAATGTCTCCGCTTGCTGCGCTGCCCAGACCCTGGCTAGGCCAGGAGATGGCGACCTCAGCGACCACGGGTAGGAGTTTCACCAAATTTGTGTGGCGATCCACATGTGCACGCACACGTGCACGCACACACACATAGACTTACACACTCACACACACAGACTCACTCACAGACTCACTCAACAACAACCGCCATTCGCCACTAAGTAGGGCGGCGACGTCACCACGACGCTTGTGCCAGGCCATGTGCACCTTGAGGCCACGTGAAGTGTCGAACGCCCGCTGGCAGGAGGTCACGGGGCAGACCCAGGTGCCACGGGTCGACTGAGATGACTGGCTGATGCACCACCTGTGCCCCCTACTGTGCCAACCTGCTGTGCCTTAGTCACCCGGCGCTCCGCTCGTTGTTGTGAGCGTCACTCCTCCGCCCTCCGTTGTTGGAGGGCGACTGCCTCCAACTGCCCAGTAGCGTTCTTCACGAGCCTCCTCCACAGAGGCCGATCTTGACAGCGCTGGTACCAGTCATCGGCAAGTCCACTCAGCTCCACGTCCTCCTGTACCACATCACTCCATCTCTTCTCTAGCCCATGCCGCGCCCGTTTAGCCCCCTCGATCCGACCGAACAAAAGCTGTTTCGGCATGCGGTGGCTGGGCATGCGGGCTACATGACCCAGCCAACACAGCCTTGCCTGCCAGAGGAGCTCACCGATGGGACCTTGCCCAGCTCTTTTGAGGATTTATGAGCTCCTCACACAATCCAGCCTGGTTAAACCCAGGATGGATCGTAGGCAGGCCAGCTTAAATGTTTCCAACCTGCGAAGATGCTCCATTAGGGGGGTCCACGTTTCGCAAGTGTAGAGAAGGAAGGGAATGACCGTGGCCGAGAAGACCCGAAGCTTAATGCGAAGTGACAGACCAGGTAGCTTCCACACAGCGTTACGCAACCGATAAAAAGATATTGCCGCTCACACACTCACTCACACACTCACACAGACACACACACAGACTGACACAAAGATCCCCCGTATATCCTGAACAGACTTTTGGGGCAAGTGCTGTTAGCGAGCAGCTATGCATGGCACACGAGGGGGTGGGCAGCCAGCACCACGCCCGGCCGCCTTTTTCTCCATAGTGGCGATGTTTACACACAGCACCGCGCTAACCGCTGCACCACCGCTCCCCCGCTGTTACAGTACAGCACTGTCCCCAGGTAAGATGGCCGCCCGCCTCCACGTGACTCGGCGCGCGCACTCGGCACGTGGTGTCATCACCACGTGGTGTCACCGAAAGCGCGGTCTCGCGCCATCCCTGCTCACGGAGTCGCTGCCGCATTGGTCTCTGGGCCTCTCGTGTCCAGCGTCTGTCGGTCTCTTGTGACTCTGTGTGCGAGTCGCTGGCTATCTGTAAGGGTCTCTTCTGGGTCTTTGTGCGAGTCTCTGGGTCTCTGTGTGAGGGTCTGGGTCTCTGTGTGAGGGTCTCTGGGCCTGGTGCAAGGAACAAGAAAATGGAGCCTGCCAATGTCCCCCTCTCCTCCACGTGGCGTGGCAATGCAGCCGCTCCCCGCTCGTGTGGGCCAGTGCAGTTGCACCGCCTGCACACGCGGTAGTAGACGCGGTAGCCACTGGTGGTGTACCGCGTGCTCATAATTTTCTGTACTGTATCGTCATTTCCTGAACAGGAACATAAAGGTAATTGTCTATAGCACACAATACAGGTTTATAGCACATAATACAGTTTTTTTGGTACAATTTTACGTGATCTAACCAAAAAAACGTGTATTATGGATAATATTTTTCGCGAAAGCCTGCGTGTTAAACAGTTTATAGCACAGCCTGCGTGTTAAACTGTTTAGTCATGCGCTTGTGTTTTAGTGTTGCCCTTGCTCCCAACACTCCGATTAGCACAGTTGGCTACGTTGAAAGAAGTTTAACACGCTACAAGTTATTTTACTTTCTACATCCGTTAATGGAGCAGATCACGGCAAAAATAACAACTAAAGTCTCGAGTAAGGCAATGTGTTATATTCTGTTTTGTCCATGATGACAGTGGCATTGCCCTTGTCGGCTGAGAGGACGACAATATCATCCCTCTTTTTTAATTGAGAACTACTCAACGATGGCAGCTATACAAAAATAAAAAGAGATCCCACCAACAGCCTGGTCACCAAAACGAACAAAATGATCTCTGATTCAACAGCATTAATTGATGAGATCAAACAGTTCTCGTTGAAACCCTCTGCTGCCTGACCACCAAGATTATATGGCCTTCCAAAGATACACAAAGAAGATACACCCCTTCGTCCCATCGTCTCTACTATCATCTCCCCCACCTACAAACTGGCACGTTTTCTTGCTGATATACTGCGACCTTTCACTGGAAAAAACACCTCTGCGGTATTAGATTCTACTCACCTGGTATCGACAATCAAAGGCATTTCCCTGTCCCCAGACGACCTGCTTGTCAGTTTTGATGTGGTGTCCTTGTTCACCAAAGTCCCGGTACCTGACACCATCGCTATCATTGAAGACCTGGTTCATCAAGGACTGCATACTGGTGTACCCCCCTTGGTGAGACATTGCTCAACCAACACATACTTCACCTGGAATGGAACTTTCTACAAGCAAACTGAGGGCACCCCAATGGGCTCCCCCCTATCTCCGGTTGTAGCCAACGTATTCATGGAAAAATTTGAAACTGACCCCATCCAGACTGCCACTCTATGCCCGACCTTATGGAAGAGGTACGTTGATGACACCTTTGTCATCTGGCCACATGGCCAGCCTGCTCTAGACGAATTCCGCGACCACATCAATTCCATACACCCAGCCATCAGATTTACCATGGAGGTCGAAAAAGATGGCAAACTACCCTTTTTGGATGTCTTAATTAAAAGGAGACATGATGGTTCAATGAGCCACTCTGTCTACAGGAAAGCTACCCATACAGATGCTTACTTGAAACCGGATTCCCACCACCATCCATCCCAGAAGAACTCCCTCATCAAGACTCTATACCATAGAGCCCAATGCATTTCCGACCAGGAACACATTACCAGTGAACTCAAGCACGTACACCAGGCTCTCAGGGCTAATGGTTACTCCGACTACACAATCCGCAAAGCCATCACTCCAGTCATGAAGAAGGATCCTCTTGTGGAGCCACTCAAAACCATCACCTTACCCTACATTGCAGGGGTCACTAAAAAGATCTCCAAAATCCTGAATAAACACAAGATCCAGGTCCGATTCAACACAGTACATAAAATCCGTGATCTGGTTCCATCTGTAAAAGATGCTGTTCCAGACATACAGTACCTGGGCGTTTACAAACTAAAGTGCCTCTGTGGTAGTAGCTACATTGGAGAAACCAAACGACATATCTCGGACCGCATCCGCGAACATAAAGCAGACTTGAAACACGGTAGAACGAACTCCTCTGCCGTGGCAGATCACTGTTATAATTCATTGGGCTCACATGACATTGAATTCTCCAAGACGGAGGTTCTTTGCAAACCAACCGGCTACCATGAGAGATTCGTTCATGAGGCCATTCACATATACAAGCACAGAGACAATTTCAACCGAGAAGATGGAGTCTGGCTTAATAACCATTGGAAAGATGTTTTAAACCATTTCTGTTCTTAATTAATTGTATTTTACGATGACCTTCAGACCGCAGCTCTTTCGCCAGCATTGACTCTTAATACCTCTCACACCACGGTAAATGGTATGGTTTACAACATGGAGTATAATAGCGCCTCGCAGCTGTCTCTCTCCCCCTCCTCTGTTCCGACCATGGATGAACTCGTCTGTCTGAACGGGGCCCATAGCTATCCGTGTTGCTAAAGTTGAGGGTAAGAATCCACCCATTTTTTCGCCATATAGCATTGTGAAATATAACGACTTATTGTTGGTAGCTTATCTGATTGGAGAATATAGAGTTTATTGATAACATTAAGGTAATTTATATTTTAGTTTTTTATTGGTTCACTATATAGTACTGTGAATAGCTCAGATGTGTAGGCCTTGACTTCAACATAGCCATTTCTGTGACCAGTCACTAGCTAATCACTCAGTTATTTCAATGCTAAATTCGCCTAGTTATTTCAAGGATAAATTATCCTGTTTGATTTGTACTAAGTGCCTCGGTGAATGTGTATGCTCTGACTTTAACATAGCTATTTCTGTGACCAGTTACAAGCTAATCACTCAGCTATTTCAATGCTAAATTCTATGCTAATTCCTTTGTCAAGGGGTGCCTCTGCGGATGTGTATGCTTTAACTTAGCTATTTCAATGCTAAATTCTATGCTAATTCCTTTGTCAAGGGGTGCCTCTGCGGATGTGTATGCTTTAACTTTTAACAAAGCCATTTCTGTGACCAGTCACAAGCTAATCACTCAGCCATTTCAATGCTAAATTATATGCGAATTCCTTTGTCAAGGCGCTTTGTTTCCTCTCACACAGCTTAAAGGTCGTGATCTGAACGTGGCTTTTTCACTCCAGTGCTGTCCTACCAGACAGTCTCGTCCCTTCACCTGATGAAGGCCACTTGTGTTGTGGCCGAAACGTCGTGAGAATATTATTGTGTTATTTTATTTTATAAATTTACTATTTTATTCTCATTCTACGTGACTTTAACGAAAGAACCAAAGAAGATGAATCATTGCAGTCACGAAAGCTTTAAATCGGACTCGTCCTTCTAAATAAACTGCCAAATTGCTGCGCGTGGTGCTAACGTTTTTAATAAATAAATACACCGTTTAAAAATAAATAAATTTATACAAACCGACACACCTGATGACGACCGTTTGTGTTATGGTCGAAACGTCGTGAGAATTTTTATTGTTTTATATATATTTTATTGTTTCCCTTCAACGTGACTTTACCGAAAGAACTAAGAATATGAATTACTGCAGTCACGAAAGCTTTAAATCACAAACCCACATCATTAACACGGACCCACATCATTAATAAGAAACTCACATCAAGACGAGGTTACATCTTTACCACTCACCCACAACACTGGACATCTGTGAGAAAGAGCTGTATAGCTCATCTGACTCCAGTATAAATATTCTGATTCTGACATGAACTCACATCATCACGACTCACTCACAACACCTGATATGGTTTATCAAATCTTTCCAATGCTAAGCCAGAATCCATCTTCTCGGTTGAAATTGTCTCTGTGCTTGTATATGTGGATAGCCCTTCACTTGGAATGGAACTTTCTACAAACAAACTGAGGGGATCCCAATGGGCTCCCCCCTATCTCCGGTTATAGCTAACATTTTCATTGAGAAATTTGAGACTGACGCCATCCAGACTGCCACTCTGCGCCCAACCTTATGGAAGAGGTACGTGGATGACACTTTTGTTATCTGACAACATGGCCGGCCTGCTCTAGACCAATTCTTCGACCACATCAATTCCATACACCCAGCCATCAGATTTACCATGGAAGTCGAAAAAGATGGCAAGCTACCTTTTTTGGATGTCCTAATTAAAAAGAGACCTGATGGTTCAATGAGCCACTCTGTCTACAGGAAAGCTACCCATACGGATGCTTATCTGAAACCGGATTCCCACCACCATCCATCACAGAAGAATTCTCTCATCAAGACTCTGTATCATAGAGCCCAATGCATATCCGACCAGGAACACATAGGCAGTGAACTCAAGCACGTACACCAAGCTCTTAAGGCTAATGGTTACTCCGACTATACAATCCGCAAAGCTATCACTCAAACCATGAAGAAGGACCCTCTTGAGGAGCCTTTCAAAACCATCACTTTACCCTACATTGCGGGGATCACAAAAAAGATCTCCAAAATCTTGAATAAACACAAGATCCAGGTCCGTTTCAACACATTACATAATATCCGTGATCTGGTTCCGTCTGTAAAAGATGTGATTTCGGACATACAATACCCTGGTATCTACAAACTAAGTTGCCTCTGTGGTAGTAGTTACATTGGAGAAACCAAACGCCATGTCTCGGACCGCATTCGTGAACACAAAGCAGACCTTAAACACGGTAGGACCAACACCTCGGCCGTGGCAGATCATTGTTATAATTCAGTAGGCTCACATGACATTGACTTTTCCAAGACAGAGGTTCTTTGTAAGCCATCTGGCTACCTTGAGAAATTCGTTCATGAGGCTATCCACATATACAAGCACAGAGACAATTTCAACCGAGAAGATGGATTCTGGCTTGGCAATCATTGGAAAGATTTGATAAACCATTTCAGGTCTTAATTGATTGTTCACGCATACAGTGGCTTTCAGACGGCATACAATATTTTTTTCGTCTCCCCCCTCCTCTTTTCAGAACATAGATGGACTCGTCCTTCTAAATAAACTGCTAAATCGCTGCGTGTGGTGCTAACGTTTTTTATAAATAAATAAATACACCGTTTAAAAATAAATACATTTATGCAAACAGACATACCTGATGACGACCGTTTGTGTTATGGTCGAAACGTCGTGAGAATTTTATTGTTTTATATATATTTTATTATTTTATTGTTTCCCTTCAACGTGACTTTACCGAAAGAACTAAGAATATGAATTACTGCAGTCACGAAAGCTTTAAATCACAAACCCACATCATTAACACGGACCCACATCATTAATAAGAAACTCACATCAACGCGAGGTTACATCTTTACCACTCACCCACAACACTGGACATCTGTGAGAAAGAGCTGTATAGCTCATCTGACTCCAGTATAAATATTCTGATTCTGACATGAACTCACATCGTCACGACTCACTCACAACACACCACCACCACTATCAGTAACACCACTAACGCCACCAATCCTCCTGCCAGTACACTACACAGACACACACGTCCTCACCACTCACATCACCACTCACCTACAGTTCCTCACTTCCTCCAGAGAGTCGCTGCTTCTGTCGTCTCGGTGCTTCTCTACCGCCACATGTGAGAAAAAAGATCGGCAGAAGCAAGTGGGGGCGGGGCTCGGTGATCACGCCCTCAGTGACGCAACATCCTGTGAGCCCCTCCCCCCCAGCACCTTCCCCCCCCTCTACGCCCCCTCCCCCACTCACACCGCCAAAGACAAAGCTCCCGCGTATTTAGCCTTAACAGAGCACTACTAACAACAACCCCACCACTAACAACGCCACCACCAATAACAACCCCACCACCAATAACAACCCCACCAACAATAACAACCCCACCACTAATAACAACCCCACCACTAACAACCACACCACCACTAATACACAGTTCTGATCCACTCCTCAGCTGCTCCCCACACGCGATGCTTCTGCTGCTCTCTACTTCCGCTTCCGCCGGTGAACGTGGCGCCAACTTCTGAAGCGGTTCGCTGCCTGGGCCTCCTCTGGGTCGACTCAGCCTGAAGGTGAGAACCTCGCATGGTGTGGACACCTCAGCAGTGGTGGAGGAGAGACAAAGGCGGCCCACAGCCGTAGGCTTCTAAACAGCTGCTGGGCTCACGGCATCGGTTCAAGCAGAGCCCGGCTCTGCTGCTGAGGCACTGAAGGTGGAAAGCGGCCCAGCGTGGCGCTCGAGTTGAGCCATTGCTGCTGATGAGAGGCTGATGGGATCAGTCAAATATACTTTTTCATCTTTGCAAGGAAGGGTTTATTGTGAAGGAGGCGAATCGCGTGCTGGCTGAGGAGGCCTCCACTAGACACCGCTAATTAGGGTATTTGGTCTACTCTTCCACGCTGATCTCCACGTTTTGGAGCAAGGTGGGCGTACCCCCACTTTACCCCACCACATGCGGGTCGTTAGCTCACTGGACTTGCACTGCAGAGGTGCAGGTTCGATTCTATCGCCCACACACCCACCCACTCACTTGCCCACTCACCAACTCACACACTAACCCATCTATCCACCCACCCACAGGGACATGTGGAGACACACGGAGACACATGGACACACGGATACATAGAGCCTTGATAAAGTGGTTGTGTAGGTGGTGTTAGAGTATCAGCATCAATGTGGTTGTTGTGGTTATGTTGCTTGTTATGGTTGTGGTGGTTGAGGTGATGTTGGTTGTGGTGGTTTTGGATGTGGTGGCTGCAGTTATAGTTGTGGTTGTATCGCTGGTTGTAGTGGTTCAGGTTTTAGTTGTGGTGTAGGTGGTTATGTTAGTTGTTATGGTCCTTTTGGTTGTCGCAATAATTGCGGTTGTGGGGGGTATATTTTTTGTGGCTATAGTTGTGTACGTGGAGGTTGGGGTTTTCATGGTTATAGTTACAGTTGTGGTTATGTTATTGGTGTTGTTATACTTGGGGTTGTGGTTATAATAGTGATTGTGGTCAAAGTTGTGATGGTTATGTTATGTTTTGTGGTTATAGTTGTGGTGAAGGTGGTTATGTTGGCTTTCATGGTTGTTGTATGTGTAGGGAGCGGTAGAGTAGCGGTTGAACGCCACGCCACGGACCCGAGGAAGTTCGATTCCCGCTCACGGCCAACACCAGTGACGATCATCTGAACCAGTCCAGGGCTTCCGCTACGTCGACTCTGCCTGAAATTAGTACCTGTTGTGGTGTGTAATAAACATCGCCACTCGGGAGACAAAGACGGTCGGGTGTAGTGCTGGCCACCCACCTGCTTGTGTTCCACACTGCGGGCCTCCATAGGTGCTCGCTAACAGAACTTGCCCCAACAGTCTGTTATAGGCTATAGAATATTTTTTTGTCTTTTGTTGTTGAATGTGTGTTGAACTTCTTTCGAACCATATGTTGCCACCTGTGATAACCGGAGATGCGGTTATAGTTGTAGTGGTTATATTATGGTTGTGGTTATAGTTGTGTCTGGTTTTAGTGCTTAGAGTTGTGGTTATAGATATGGTTATAATTGTGGTTATAGTTGTGGGTGTGGTTATAATTGTAGTTGCTTTTGGTTATAGTTGTGGTTATAGTGGTTATGGTTGTTGGTTATGGTTGTGGCTGTGGTTACATTTGTGGTTACATTTGTGGTTGAATTTGTAGTTCTAGTTGTGGTTGTTGGTTTGTGGTGATGAGGCTGGTGCAGGTGGTGGGTTGGAGGCCACGTTCCCTGCCCATGCGGTTCCAACAGCGATGGCTCCCTGTGCTATGTGGGTCACGTGAACTTGTCTCCCAGCATGCCTTGAAGTCATCATTATAGGAGCCCTCGCCTCCTCTACGCACTCTCCTCCTATCTCTCCCCTCTCACCTCCACGCACTCTCCTCCTACCTCTCACCTCCTCCCCGTGTCTCCCCCTTTCTCTGTTTCCCAGGTTCTCCCTCCTCTCTCTCCCCGTGTCTCCTTCCTCTATGTCGCCGTGTCTCTCTCCTCTCCCTCCCCGCGTTTCCCTCCTATCTTTCCCCGTGTCTCTTCTCTCTCCCCGCTTTTCCCTCTCCAACCTCCCCCTGTCTCCCTCCTCTCTCTCCCCGTGTATCCTTTCTCTCCCCGTGTCTCACTCTTCTATCTCCCCCTGTCTCCCTCTTGCTTCCCGTGTCTCACTCACTCAGCCACCCACTCAGCCACTCACTCAACCACTCAGTCACTCAGCCACTCAATCACCCAGCCACTGACTCACTTAGCCACTCACTCAACCTCTCACTCAACCTCTCACTCACTCAACCACTCACTCAACCACTCACTCACGCAGCCACTCACTCACGCAGCCACTCACTCACCCAGCCACTCATTCACTCAGCCACTCACTCAACCACTCACTCACTCATTCAACCTGTCAATCACGCAACCACTCAGCCACCAACTCAGTCACTCACTCAACCACTCACTCACTCAGCCACTCAAACACTAACTTACTCAGCCACTCACTCAGCCACCCACTCAGCCACTCACTCAACCACTCAGTCACTCAGCCACTCACTCACTCAGCCACTCACTCACTCAGCCTCTCACCAGCCACTCACTCAGCCACTCACTCAACCACTCACGTACTCAAGCTCTCAATCAACCACTCACTCACCCAGCCACTCACTCAGCTGCTTAGTCACTCTGCTACCCACTCACTCAACCACTCACTCATTCAGCCTCTCACTCAGCCACTCACTAACTCAGCCACTCACTCCCTCAACCACTCAATCACTCAGCCACTCTCTCATTCAATCACTCACCTAGCCACCTGCTTATTTGTTTATTTTACCAGGTAAGGCCCATAAGATATATGTCTTTTTCAGACGTAACCTGGCCACATATGATTGCCCAATTAAGTGGCATTTTACGTGTCAATTTATATCAGCAACTATAAATGTGGAGTGACAAACAGGAGCTGGACAAAAATTCACACAACGAAGGGGAGCGTGAGAGAAACATGCGAACTCCAAATATACAACAGGCATCAGGGTCAGGATTGTTGTATATATTGTCTTGAAAAATAATAAAAATGAAATGAAAAATGCAAAAGGTGTAATTTTACAAAATTAGGTAATTATGTCAATTTATGCAATTACGCTAATTAGGCTCGGCTTTGTTGTCTAGGGGTATTACCAATCGTGATAATTGTCAGTGATGTGTGGGTTCTGGGTCCATATTTGTCGTGTCACTGGGGTTTATAATAGGCTGGTAGGGTGGGTTTATAATGGCCATGTAGGGTGGGGTTATAATGGCTAGGGAGGGTCAGTTCATAATGGCCAGGTAGGGTGGGGTTATAATGGCCAGGTAGGGTGGGGTAAAATGGCCTTGTCAGGGGTCCACCTCCTCCACCACCAGTTCCACCTCAACCTCTTCCACCTCCCACCTCCTCGCAGGAACCCAGACCCAACAGGTGCCATGGGTTGCCACGCTACGTGCAGGAGGAGGAGCTCACCACTTGAATGTGACGAACAGTGAGCTTATCACTTGAATGTGAGATGAAGTGCGCTCATCACTTGAGTGTGACATGCAGTGAGCTCATCACTTGAATGTGACATGCAGGGAGCTCATCACATGAATGAATGGGACATGCAGTGAGCTCATCACTTGAATGTGACACGCAGTGAGCTCAACACTTGAATGTAACATATAGTTCACTGACCACTTGAATGTGACATGCAGTGCGCTCATCATTTGAATGTGACATGCAGTGAGTTCGCCACTTGAATGTGACATGCAGTGAGCTCACCACTTGAATGTGACATGCAGTGAGCTCAACACTTGAATGTGACATGTAGTGCACTGACCACTTGAACGTCATGCAGTGCGCTCATCACTTGAATGTGACATGCAGTGAGCTGAACACTTGAAATGTGACATGCAGTGAGCTCATCACTTGAAAGTGACATGCAATGAGCTCACCACTTGAAAGTGACATGCAGTGCGCTCATCACTTGAATGTGGCATGCAGTGAGCTCGCCACTTGAATGTGACATGCAGTGAGCTCGCCACTTTAATGACATGCAGTGTGCTCATCACTTAAATGTGATATGCAGTGCGCTCATCACTTGAATGGGACATGCAGTGTGCTCATCACTTGAATGTGACATGCAGTGAACTCACCACTTCAACGTGACATGCAGTGCGCTCGTTACGTGAATATGACATGCAGTGAGCTCGCCACTTCAATGTGACATGCAGTGAGCTCATCACTTGGACGTGACATGCAGTGTACTCATCACTTGAAAGTGACATGAATTGAGCTCATCACTTGAACATTACATGACATTTTCTACATCACACGACTATACTGACTATATATGATGGGGTATAGTCGTGTGATGTAGAAAAAAGTTTAGTTGGAGGCATATATTTTTTGTGACGTAAAATTGTAATGTATAATGACTTTTTGTTAGTAGTAGGGTAGTTGCAGTTGCTTAGCGTCAATATACTAAATTCCTCTGCTGATATGTAACCTCAGCTTATTGGAGAGTATATTGAGTATATTGGTTATATTGATGTAGTTTATATTTTAGTTTTTTTTTATCAGTTTACTACATGGTGGTCATTATATAGTGTAGTGTATACCCAGTTACTTAATGTTAACAGCTCAGATTATTGGAGAGTATATTTGTACATTGATTATATTGATGTAGTTTATATTTATTTTTTTCACATCGGTTTATTGCATGGTAGTAGGGTATGTGTAGTTCTTTAGAAGCTCCCTTTTTTATTTTCCACATAATGCACTAGCTTGATACGCGGTGGTTTGGGCTGTTGCAGTTCTTTATTATTAAAATTTTATCTCCCTTTATTATTGCCAATCCTACATGATACACTAACATAATCTGACTTTGAGACCCCCCACCTGCCTACACATTCCACAAGGAGTAACTAATCCCATATCTGCATTTGTCATAAACATGCTAAATTCCTCTGTTATGTAAACTTCTTTATCAAGACGCTCTCCTCCTCCCACCCAATTTAAAATACGCTGCCAAGCTTAGCAGTGTTCGTTAGGACGCTGTCTTTCCGACAGCTCTGTTTCTTCACCTGAGGACGGCTGCTTGCGTTGTGGCCTAAACGTGAGAATTTTATTATATTATGTTTGATTTTTATTATTTTATTTTTTCCCTTCTACGTGCCTTTACTGAAAGAACCAATAATATGGTGCATACCTACTTTTGGTGGGACCTGCTTCCCCTAGAGCAGTGCATACTGACTGTGGTAATACCTGCTATCACTACCGCATTGCATGCTGACTGGTGGTACTCTGCTATGACTACAGCATTGCATACTAACTGTGGTGGTATCCTGCTATGACTACAGCATTGCATGCTGACTGTGGTGGTATCCTGCTATGACTACAGCATTGTATGCTGACTGTGGTGGTATCCTGCTATGACTACAGCATTGCATACTGACTCCGGTGGTATCCTGCTATGACTTCAGCATTGCATGCTGACTGTGGTGGTATCCTGCTATGACTACAGCATTGCATACTGACTGCAGTGGTTTCCTGCTATAACTTCAGCATTGCATACTGACTGCGGTGGTATCCTGCTATGACTACAGCATTGCATGCTGACTGTGGTTGTATCCTGCTATGACTACAGCATTGCATGCTGACTGTGGTGGTATCCTGCTATGACTATAGCAGTGCATGCTGACTATGGTGGTATCCTGCTATGACTACAGCATTGCATACTGACTGTGGTGGTATTCTGCTATGACTACAGCATTGCATACTGACTGTGGTGGTATCCGGCTATGACTACAGCATTGCATGCTAACTGGCGGTATCCTGCTATGACTACAACATTGTGATGCTGACTGTGGTGGTATCCTGCTATGACAACAGCATTGCATGCTGACTGTGGTGGTATCCTGCTATGACTACAGCATTGCTTGCTGACTGTGGTGGTATCCTGCTATGACTACAGCATTGCATGCTAACTGGCGGTATCCTGCTATGACTACAACATTGTGATGCTGACTGTGGTGGTATCCTGCTATGACAACAGCATTGCATGCTGACTGTGGTGGTATCCTGCTATGACTACAGCATTGCTTGCTGACTGTGGTGGTATCCTGCTATGACTACAGCATTGCATGCTGACTGTAGTCGTTTCCTGCTATGACTCAATCATTGCATGCTGACTGTGGTGGTTTCCTGCTATGACTACAGCATTGTATGCTGACTGTGGTGGTATCCTGCTATGACTACAGCATTGCATGCTGAATGTGGTGGTATCCTGCTATGACTACAGCATTGCATACTGACGGTGGTGGTATCCTGCTATGACTACATCATTGCATACTGACGGTGGTGGTATCCTGCTATGACTACAGCATTGAATGCTGACTGTGGCAGTATCCTGCTATGACTTCAGCATTGCATACTGACTGCGGTGGTATCCTGCTATGACTACAGCATTGCATGCTGACTGCCGTTGTATCCTGCTATGACTTCAGCATTGCATGCTGACTGTGGTTGTATCCTGCTATGACTATAGCAGTGCATGCTGACTATGGTGATATCCTGCTATGACTACAGCATTGCATACTGACTGTGGTGGTATCCTGCTGTGATTACAGCATTGCATCCTGACTGTGGTAGTATCCTGCTATGACTACAGCATTGCATGCTGACTGGTGGTGTCCTGCTATGACTACAGCATTGCATAGTGACTGTGGTGGTATCCTGCTATGACTACAGCATTGCATACTGACAGTAGTGGTATCCTGCTATGACTACAGCATTGCATACTGACTGCGGTGGTCTCCTGCTATGACTACAGCATTGCATGCTGACTGGTGGTTTCCTGCTATGACTACAGTATTGCATGCTGACGGTGGTGGTATCCTGCTATGATTACAGCAGTGCATACTTACTGTGGTACCTGCTATGATTACAGCAGTGCATACTGACTGGTGGTACCTGCTATGATTACAGCAGTGGAAACTGCTGTTGTGGTACCTGCTATGATTACAGCACTGCATATTGTCGTGGTACCTGCTATGATTACAGCAGTGCATACTGACTGTGGTGGGACCTGCTATGATGACAGCATTGCATACTGACTGTGGTGGTATCCTGCTATGACTACAGCATTGCATGCTGACTGTGGTTGTATCCTGCTATGACTACAGCATTGTATGCTGACTGTGGTGGTATCCTGCTATGACTACAGCATTGCATGCTGACTGTGGATGTATCCTGTTATGACTACAGCATTGCATGCTGACTGTGGTGGTATCCTGCTATGACTACAGCATTGCATGCTGACTGTGGTTGTATCCTGCTATGACTATAGCTGTGCATGCTCACTGTGGTGGTATCCTGCTATGACTACAGCATTGCATACTGACTGCAGTGGTATCCTTCTATAACTTCAGCATTGCATACTGACTGCGGTGGTATCCAGCTATGACTACAGCATTGCATGCTGACTGTAGTTGTATCCTGCTATGACTACAGCATTGCATGCTGACTGTGGTGGTATCCTGTTATGACTATAGCAGTGCATGCTGACTATGGTGGTATCCTGCTATGACTACAGCATTGCGATGCTGACTGTGGTGGTATCCTGCTATGATTACAGCATTGCATGCTGACTGTGGTGGTATCCTGCTATGACTACAGCATTGCGTTCTGACTGTGGTGGTAACCTGCTATGACTACAGCATTGCATGCTGACTGTGGTCGTTTCCTGCTATGACTCAAGCATTGCATGCTGACTGTGGTGGTATCCTGCTATGACTACAGCATTGTATGCTGACTGTGGTGGTATCCTGCTATGACTACAGCATTACATGCTGACTGTGGTGGTATCCTGCTATGACTACAGCATTGCATACTGACGGTGGTGGTATCCTGCTATGACTACAGCATCGCATGCTGACTGTGGTGGTATCCTGCTATGACTACAGCATTGCATACTGACGGTAGTGGTATCCTGCTATGACTACAGCATTGCATACTGACTGCGGTGGTATCCTGCTATGACTACAGCATTGCATGCTGACTGCCGTTGTATCCTGCTATGACTTCAGCATTGCATGCTGACTGTGGTTGTATCCTGCTATTACTATAGCAGTGCATGCTGACTATGGTGATATCCTGCTATGACTACAGCATTGCATACTGACTGTGGTGGTATCCTGCTGTGATTACAGCATTGCATCCTGACTGTGGTAGTATCCTGCTATGACTACAGCATTGCATGCTGACTGGTGGTGTCCTGCTATGACTACAGAATTGCATACTGACTGTGGTGGTATCCTGCTATGACTACAGCATTGCATACTGACAGTGGTGGTATCCTGCTTTGACTACAGCATTGCATACTGACTGCGGTGGTCTCCTGCTATGACTACAGCATTGCATGCTGAATGCCGTTGTATCCTGCTATGACTTCAGCATTGCATGCTGACTGTGGTTGTATCCTGCTATGACTATAGCAGTGCATGCTGACTATGGTGATATCCTGCTATGACTACAGCATTGCATACTGACTTTGGTGGTATCCTGCTGTGATTACAGCATTGCATCCTGACTGTGGTAGTATCCTGCTATGACTACAGCATTGCATGCTGACTGTAGTCGTTTCCTGCTATGACTCAATCATTGCATGCTGACTGTGGTGGTTTCCTGCTATGACTACAGCATTGTATGCTGACTGTGGTGGTATCCTGCTATGACTACAGCATTGCATGCTGAATGTGGTGGTATCCTGCTATGACTACAGCATTGCATACTGACGGTGGTGGTATCCTGCTATGACTACATCATTGCATACTGACGGTGGTGGTATCCTGCTATGACTACAGCATTGAATGCTGACTGTGGCAGTATCCTGCTATGACTTCAGCATTGCATACTGACTGCGGTGGTATCCTGCTATGACTACAGCATTGCATGCTGACTGCCGTTGTATCCTGCTATGACTTCAGCATTGCATGCTGACTGTGGTTGTATCCTGCTATGACTATACCAGTGCATGCTGACTATGGTGATATCCTGCTATGACTACAGCATTGCATACTGACTGTGGTGGTATCCTGCTGTGATTACAGCATTGCATCCTGACTGTGGTAGTATCCTGCTATGACTACAGCATTGCATGCTGACTGGTGGTGTCCTGCTATGACTACAGCATTGCATAGTGACTGTGGTGGTATCCTGCTATGACTACAGCATTGCATACTGACAGTGGTGGTATCCTGCTATGACTACAGCATTGCATACTGACTGCGGTGGTCTCCTGCTATGACTACAGCATTGCATGCTGACTGGTGGTTTCCTGCTATGACTACAGTATTGCATGCTGACGGTGGTGGTATCCTGCTATGATTACAGCAGTGCATACTTACTGTGGTACCTGCTATGATTACAGCAGTGCATACTGACTGGTGGTACCTGCTATGATTACAGCAGTGGAAACTGCTGTTGTGGTACCTGCTATGATTACAGCACTGCATATTGTCGTGGTACCTGCTATGATTACAGCAGTGCATACTGACTGTGGTGGGACCTGCTATGATGACAGCATTGCATACTGACTGTGGTGGTATCCTGCTATGACTACAGCATTGCATGCTGACTGTGGTTGTATCCTGCTATGACTACAGCATTGTATGCTGACTGTGGTGGTATCCTGCTATGACTACAGCATTGCATGCTGACTGTGGATGTATCCTGTTATGACTACAGCATTGCATGCTGACTGTGGTGGTATCCTGCTATGACTACAGCATTGCATGCTGACTGTGGTTGTATCCTGCTATGACTATAGCTGTGCATGCTCACTGTGGTGGTATCCTGCTATGACTACAGCATTGCATACTGACTGCAGTGGTATCCTTCTATAACTTCAGCATTGCATACTGACTGCGGTGGTATCCAGCTATGACTACAGCATTGCATGCTGACTGTAGTTGTATCCTGCTATGACTACAGCATTGCATGCTGACTGTGGTGGTATCCTGTTATGACTATAGCAGTGCATGCTGACTATGGTGGTATCCTGCTATGACTACAGCATTGCGATGCTGACTGTAGTGGTATCCTGCTATGATTACAGCATTGCATGCTGACTGTGGTGGTATCCTGCTATGACTACAGCATTGCGTTCTGACTGTGGTGGTAACCTGCTATGACTACAGCATTGCATGCTGACTGTGGTCGTTTCCTGCTATGACTCAAGCATTGCATGCTGACTGTGGTGGTATCCTGCTATGACTACAGCATTGTATGCTGACTGTGGTGGTATCCTGCTATGACTACAGCATTACATGCTGACTGTGGTGGTATCCTGCTATGACTACAGCATGCATACTGACGGTGGTGGTATCCTGCTATGACTACAGCATCGCATGCTGACTGTGGTGGTATCCTGCTATGACTACAGCATTGCATACTGACGGTAGTGGTATCCTGCTATGACTACAGCATTGCATACTGACTGCGGTGGTATCCTGCTATGACTACAGCATTGCATGCTGACTGCCGTTGTATCCTGCTATGACTTCAGCATTGCATGCTGACTGTGGTTGTATCCTGCTATTACTATAGCAGTGCATGCTGACTATGGTGATATCCTGCTATGACTACAGCATTGCATACTGACTGTGGTGGTATCCTGCTGTGATTACAGCATTGCATCCTGACTGTGGTAGTATCCTGCTATGACTACAGCATTGCATGCTGACTGGTGGTGTCCTGCTATGACTACAGAATTGCATACTGACTGTGGTGGTATCCTGCTATGACTACAGCATTGCATACTGACAGTGGTGGTATCCTGCTTTGACTACAGCATTGCATACTGACTGCGGTGGTCTCCTGCTATGACTACAGCATTGCATGCTGAATGCCGTTGTATCCTGCTATGACTTCAGCATTGCATGCTGACTGTGGTTGTATCCTGCTATGACTATAGCAGTGCATGCTGACTATGGTGATATCCTGCTATGACTACAGCATTGCATACTGACTTTGGTGGTATCCTGCTGTGATTACAGCATTGCATCCTGACTGTGGTAGTATCCTGCTATGACTACAGCATTGCATGCTGACTGGTGGTGTCCTGCTATGACTACAGCATTGCATACTGACTGTGGTGGTATCCTGCTATGACTACAGCATTGCATACTGACAGTGGTGGTATCCTGCTATGACTACAGCATTGCATACTGACTGCGGTGGTCTCCTGCTATGACTACAGCATTGCATGCTGACTGGTGGTTTCCTGCTATGACTACAGTATTGCATGCTGACGGTGGTGGTATCCTGCTATGATTACAGCAGTGCATACTTACTGTGGTACCTGCTATGATTACAGCAGTGCATACTGACTGGTGGTACCTGCTATGATTACAGCAGTGGAAACTGCTGTTGAGGTAACTGCTATGATTACAGCACTGCATATTGTCGTGGTACCTGCTATGATTACAGCAGTGCATACTGACTGTGGTGGGACCTGCTATGATGACAGCATTGCATACTGACTGTGGTGGTATCCTGCTATGACTACAGCATTGCATGCTGACTGTGGTTGTATCCTGCTATGACTACAGCATTGTATGCTGACTGTGGTGGTATCCTGCTATGACTACAGTATTGCATGCTGACTGTGGATGTATCCTGCTATGACTACAGCATTGCATGCTGACTGTGGTGGTATCCTGCTATGACTACAGCATTGCATGCTGACTGTGGTTGTATCCTGCTGTGACTATAGCTGTGCATGCTCACTGTGGTGGTATCCTGCTATGACTACAGCATTGCATACTGACTGCAGTGGTATCCTTCTATAACTTCATCATTGCATACTGACTGCGGTGGTATCCAGCTATGACTACAGCATTGCATGCTGACTGTAGTTGTATCCTGCTATGACTACAGCATTGCATGCTGACTGTGGTGGTATCCTGTTATGACTATAGCAGTGCATGCTGACTATGGTGGTATCCTGCTATGACTACAGCATTGCGATGCTGACTGTGGTGGTATCCTGCTATGATTACAGCATTGCATGCTGACTGTGGTGGTATCCTGCTATGACTACAGCATTGCGTTCTGACTGTGGTGGTAACCTGCTATGACCACAGCATTGCATGCTGACTGTGGTCGTTTCCTGCTATGACTCAAGCATTGCATGCTGACTGTGGTGGTATCCTGCTATGACTACAGCATTGTATGCTGACTGTGGTGGTATCCTGCTGTGACTACAGCATTACATGCTGACTGTGGTGGTATCCTGCTATGACTACAGCATTGCATACTGACGGTGGTGGTATCCTGCTATGACTACAGCATCGCATGCTGACTGTGGTGGTATCCTGCTATGACTACAGCATTGCATACTGACGGTAGTGGTATCCTGCTATGACTACAGCATTGCATACTGACTGCGGTGGTATCCTGCTATGACTACAGCATTGCATGCTGACTGCCGTTGTATCCTGCTATGACTTCAGCATTGCATGCTGACTGTGGTTGTATCCTGCTATGACTATAGCAGTGCATGCTGACTATGGTGATATCCTGCTATGACTACAGCATTGCATACTGACTGTGGTGGTATCCTGCTGTGATTACAGCATTGCATCCTGACTGTGGTAGTATCCTGCTATGACTACAGCATTGCATGCTGACTGGTGGTGTCCTGCTATGACTACAGCATTGCATACTGACTGTGGTGGTATCCTGCTATGACTACAGCATTGCATACTGACAGTGGTGGTATCCTGCTATGACTACAGCATTGCATACTGACTGCGGTGGTCTCCTGCTATGACTACAGCATTGCATGCTGACTGGTGGTTTCCTGCTATGACTACAGTATTGCATGCTGACGGTGGTGGTATCCTGCTATGATTACAGCAGTGCATACTTACTGTGGTACCTGCTATGATTACAGCAGTGCATACTGACTGGTGGTACCTGCTATGATTACAGCAGTGGAAACTGCTGTTGTGGTACCTGCTATGATTACAGCACTGCATATTGTCGTGGTACCTGCTATGATTACAGCAGTGCATACTGACTGTGGTGGGACCTGCTATGATGACAGCATTCCATACTGACTGTGGTGGTATCCTGCTATGACTACAGCATTGTATGCTGACTTTGGTGGTATCCTGCTATGACTAGAGCATTGCATGCTGACTGTGGTTGTATCCTGCTATGACTATAGCAGTGCATGCTCACTGTGGTGGTATCCTGCTATGACTACAGCATTGCATGCTGACTGTGGTGGTATCCTGCTATGACTACAGCATTTCATGCTGACTGTGGTGGTATCCTGCTATGACTACAGCATTGCATACTGACTGCAGTGGTATCCTTCTATAACTTCAGCATTGCATACTGACTGCGGTGGTATCCTGCTATGACTACAGCATTGCATGCTGACTGTAGTTGTATCCTGCTATGACTACAGCATTGCATGCTGACTGTGGTGGTATCCTGCTATGACTATAGCAGTGCATGCTGACTATGGTGGTATCCTGCTATGACTACAGCATTGTGATGCTGACTGTGGTGGTATCCTGCTATGACTACAGCATTGCATGCTGACTGTGGTGGTATCCTGCTATGACTACAGCATTGCGTGCTGACTGTGGTGGTATCCTGCTATGACTACAGCATTGCATGCTGACTGTGGTCGTTTCCTGCTATGACTCAAGCATTGCATGCTGACTGTGGTGGTATCCTGCTATGACTACAGCATTGTATGCTGACTGTGGAGGTATCCTGCTATGACTACAGCATTACATGCTGACTGTGGTGGTATCCTGCTATGACTACATCATTGCATACTGACGGTGGTGGTATCCTGCTATGACTACACCATCGCATGCTGACTGTGGTGGTATCCTGCTATGACTACAGCATTGCATACTGACGGTAGTGGTATCCTGCTTTGACTACAGCATTGCATACTGACTGCGTTGGTATCCTGCTATGACTACAGCATTGCATGCTGACTGCCGTTGTATCCTGCTATGACTTCAGCATTGCATGCTGACTGTGGTTGTATCCTGCTATGACTATAGCAGTGCATGCTGACTATGGTGATATCCTGCTATGACTACAGCATTGCATACTGACTGTGGTGGTATTCTGCTATGATTACAGCATTGCATCCTGACTGTGGTGGTATCCTGCTTTGACTACAGCATTGCATGCTGACTGGTGGTGTCCTGCTATGACTACAGCATTGCATACTGACTGCAGTGGTATCCTGCTATGACTACAGCATTGCATGATGACTGTGGTTGTATCCTGCTATGACTACAGCATTGCATGCTGACTGTGGTGGTATCCTGCAATGACTACAGCATTGCATGCTGACTGTGGTGGTATCCTGCTATGACTACAGCATTGCTTGCTGACTGTGGTGGTATCCTGCTATGACTACAGCATTGCATGCTGACTGTGGTCGTTTCCTGCTATGACTCAAGCATTGCATGCTGACTTTGGTGGTATCCTGCTATGACTACAGCATTGTATGCTGACTGTGGTGGTATCCTGCTATGACTACAGCATTACATGCTGACTGTGGTGGTATCCTGCTATGACTACAGCATTGCATGCTGACTGTGGTGGTATCCTGCTATGACTACAGCATTGCATGCTGACTGTGGTGGTATCCTGCTATGACTACAGCATTGCATGCTGACTGTGGTAGTATCCTGCTATGACTACAGCATTGCATGCTGACTGGTGGTGTCCTGCAATGACTACAGCATTGCATACTGACTGTGGTGGTATCCTGCTATGACTACAGCATTGCATACTGACTGCGGGGGTCTCCTGCTATGACTACAGCATTGCATGCTGACTGCCGTTGTATCCTGCTATGACTTCAGCATTGCATGCTGACTGTGGTTGTATCCTGCTATGACTATAGCAGTGCATGCTGACTATGGTGATATCCTGCTATGACTACAGCATTGCATACTGACTGTGGTGGGATCCTGCTGTGATTACAGCATTGCATCCTGAATGTGGTAGTATCCTGCTATGACTACAGCATTGCATGCTGACTGGTGGTGTCCTGCTATGACTACAGCATTGCATACTGACTGTGGTGGTATCCTGCTATGACTACAGTATTGCATGCTGACGGTGGTGGTATCCTGCTATGATTACAGCAGTGCATACTTACTGTGGTACCTGCTATGATTACAGCAGTGCATACTGACTGGTGGTACCTGCTATGATTACAGCAGTGGAAACTGCTGTTGTGGTACCTGCTATGATTACAGCACTGCATATTGTCATGGTACCTGCTATGATTACAGCAGTGCATACTGACTGTGTTGGGACCTGCTATGATGACAGCATTGCATACTGACTGTGGTGGTATCCTGCTATGACTACAGCATTGCATGCTGACTGTGGTTGTATCCTGCTATGACTACAGCATTGTATGCTGACTGTGGTGGTATCCTGCTATGACTACAGCATTGCATGCTGACTGTGGATGTATCCTGCTATGACTACAGCATTGCATGCTGACTGTGGTGGTATCCTGCTATGACTACACTATTGCATGCTGACTGTGGTTGTATCCTGCTATGACTATAGCTGTGCATGCTCACTGTGGTGGTATCCTGCTATGACTACCGCATTGCATACTGACTGCAGTGGTATCCTTCTATAACTTCAGCATTGCATACTGACTGCGGTGGTATCCAGCTATGACTACAGCATTGCATGCTGACTGTAGTTGTATCCTGCTATGACTACAGCATTGCATGCTGACTGTGGTGGTATCCTGTTATGACTATAGCGGTGCATGCTGACTATGGTGGTATCCTGCTATGACTACAGCATTGCGATGCTGACTGTGGTGGTATCCTGCTATGATTACAGCATTGCATGCTGACTGTGGTGGTATCCTGCTATGACTACAGCATTGCGTTCTGACTGTGGTGGTAACCTGCTATGACTACAGCATTGCATGCTGACTGTGGTCGTTTCCTGCTATGACTCAAGCATTGCATGCTGACTGTGGTGGTATCCTGCTATGACTACAGCATTGTATGCTGACTGTGGTGGTATCCTGCTGTGACTACAGCATTACATGCTGACTGTGGTGGTATCCTGCTATGACTACAGCATTGCATGCTGACTGGTGGTGTCCTGCTATGACTACAGCATTGCATACTGACTGTGGTGGTATCCTGCTATGACTACAGCATTGCATACTGACAGTGGTGGTATCCTGCTATGACTACAGCATTGCATACTGACTGCGGTGGTCTCCTGCTATGACTACAGCATTGCATGCTGACTGGTGGTTTCCTGCTATGACTACAGTATTGCATGCTGACGGTGGTGGTATCCTGCTATGATTACAGCAGTGCATACTTACTGTGGTACCTGCTAAGATTACAGCAGTGCATACTGACTGGTGGTACCTGCTATGATTACAGCAGTGGAAACTGCTGTTGAGGTAACTGCTATGATTACAGCACTGCATATTGTCGTGGTACCTGCTATGATTACAGCAGTGCATACTGACTGTGGTGGGACCTGCTATGATTACAGCATTGCATGCTGACTGTGGTTGTATCCTGCTATGACTACAGCATTGCATGCTGACTGTGGTTGTATCCTGCTATGACTACAGCATTGTATGCTGACTGTGGTGGTATCCTGCTGTGACTATAGCTGTGCATGCTCACTGTGGTGGTATCCTGCTATGACTACAGCATTGCATACTGACTGCAGTGATATCCTTCTATAACTTCAGCATTGCATACTGACTGCGGTGGTATCCAGCTATGACTACAGCATTGCTTGCTGACTGTAGTTGTATCCTGCTATGACTACAGCATTGCATGCTGACTGTGGTGGTATCCTGTTATGACTATAGCAGTGCATGCTGACTATGGTGGTATCCTGCTATGACTACAGCATTGCGATGCTGACTGTGGTGGTATCCTGCTATGATTACAGCATTGCATGCTGACTGTGGTGGTATCCTGCTATGACTACAGCATTGCGTTCTGACTGTGGTGGTAACCTGCTATGACTACAGCATTGCATGCTGACTGTGGTCGTTTCCTGCTATGACTCAAGCATTGCATGCTTACTGTGGTGGTATCCTGCTATGACTACAGCATTGTATGCTGACTGTGGTGGTATCCTGCTGTGACTACAGCATTACATGCTGACTGTGGTGGTATCCTGCTATGACTACAGCATTGCATACTGACGGTGGTGGTATCCTGCTATGACTACAGCATCGCATGCTGACTGTGGTGGTATCCTGCTATGACTACAGCATTGCATACTGACGGTAGTGGTATCCTGCTATGACTACAGCATTGCATACTGACTGCGGTGGTATCCTGCTATGACTACAGCATTGCATGCTGACTGCCGTTGTATCCTGCTATGACTTCAGCATTGCATGCTGACTGTGGTTGTATCCTGCTATGACTATAGCAGTGCATGCTGACTATGGTGATATCCTGCTATGACTACAGCATTGCATACTGACTGTGGTGGTATCCTGCTGTGATTACAGCATTGCATCCTGACCGTGGTAGTATCCTGCTATGACTACAGCATTGCATGCTGACTGGTGGTGTCCTGCTATGACTACAGCATTGCATACTGACTGTGGTGGTATCCTGCTATGACTACAGCATTGCATACTGACAGTGGTGGTATCCTGCTATGACTACAGCATTGCATACTGACTGCGGTGGTCTCCTGCTATGACTACAGCATTGCATGCTGACTGGTGGTTTCCTGCTATGACTACAGTATTGCATGCTGACGGTGGTGGTATCCTGCTATGATTACAGCAGTGCATACTTACTGTGGTACCTGCTATGATTACAGCAGTGCATACTGACTGGTGGTACCTGCTATGATTACAGCAGTGGAAACTGCTGTTGTGGTACCTGCTATGATTACAGCACTGCATATTGTCGTGGTACCTGCTATGATTACAGCAGTGCATACTGACTGTGGTGGGACCTGCTATGATGACAGCATTGCATACTGACTGTGGTGGTATCCTGCTATGACTACAGCATTGCATGCTGACTGTGGTTGTATCCTGCTATGACTACAGCATTGTATGCTGACTGTGGTGGTATCCTGCTATGACTACAGCATTGCATGCTGACTGTGGATGTATCCTGCTATGACTACAGCATTGCATGCTGACTGTGGTGGTATCCTGCTATGACTAGAGCATTGCATGCTGACTGTGGTTGTATCCTGCTATGACTATAGCAGTGCATGCTCACTGTGGTGGTATCCTGCTATGACTACAGCATTGCATGCTGACTGTGGTGGTATCCTGCTATGACTACAGCATTTCATGCTGACTGTGGTGGTATCCTGCTATGACTACAGCATTGCATACTGACTGCGGTGGTATCCTGCTATGACTACAGCATTGCATGCTGACTGTAGTTGTATCCTGCTATGACTACAGCATTGCATGCTGACTGTGGTGGTATCCTGCTATGACTATAGCAGTGCATGCTGACTATGGTGGTATCCTGCTATGACTACAGCATTGTGATGCTGACTGTGGTGGTATCCTGCTATGACTACAGCATTGCGTGCTGACTGTGGTGGTAACCTGCTATGACTACAGCATTGCATGCTGACTGTGGTCGTTTCCTGCTATGACTCAAGCATTGCATGCTGACTGTGTTGGTATCCTGCTATGACTACAGCATTGTATGCTGACTGTGGAGGTATCCTGCAATGACTACAGCATTGCATGCTGACTGTGGTGGTATCCTGCTATGACTACATCATTGCATACTGACGGTGGTGGTATCCTGCTATGACTACACCATCGCATGCTGACTGTGGTGGTATCCTGCTATGACTACAGCATTGCATACTGACGGTAGTGGTATCCTGCTTTGACTACAGCATTGCATACTGACTGCGTTGGTATCCTGCTATGACTACAGCATTGCATGCTGACTGCCGTTGTATCCTGCTATGACTTCAGCATTGCATGCTGACTGTGGTTGTATCCTGCTATGACTATAGCAGTGCATGCTGACTATGGTGATATCCTGCTATGACTACAGCATTGCATACTGACTGTGGTGGTATTCTGCTATGATTACAGCATTGCATCCTGACTGTGGTGGTATCCTGCTTTGACTACAGCATTGCATGCTGACTGGTGGTGTCCTGCTATGACTACAGCATTGCATACTGACAGTGGTGGTATCCTGCTATGACTACAGCATTGCATACTGACTGCGGTGGTCTCCTGCTATGACTACAGCATTGCATGCTGACTGGTGGTTTCCTCCTATGACTACAGTAATGCATGCTGACGGTGGTGGTATCCTGCTATGATTACAGCAGTGCATACTTACTGTGGTACCTGCTATGATTACAGCAGTGCATACTGACTGGTGGTACCTGCTATGATTACAGCAGTGGAAACTGCTGTTGTGGTACCTGCTATGATTACAGCAGTGCATATTGTCGTGGTACCTGCTATGATTACAGCAGTGCATACTGACTGTGGTGGGACCTGCTATGATGACAGCATTACATGCTGACTGTGGTGGTATCCTGCTATGACTACAGCATTGCATGCTGACTGTGGTGGTATCCTGCTATGACTACAGCATTGCATGCTGACTGTGGTGGTATCCTGCTATGACTACAGCATTGCATGCTGACTGTGGTAGTATCCTGCTATGACTACAGCATTGCATGCTGACTGGTGGTGTCCTGCAATGACTACAGCATTGCATACTGACTGTGGTGGTATCCTGCTATGACTACAGCATTGCATACTGACTGCGGTGGTCTCCTGCTATGACTACAGCATTGCATGCTGACTGCCGTTGTATCCTGCTATGACTTCAGAATTGCATGCTGACTGTGGTTGTATCCTGCTATGACTATAGCAGTGCATGCTGACTATGGTGATATCCTGCTATGACTACAGCATTGCATACTGACTGTGGTGGTATCCTGCTGTGATTACAGCATTGCATCCTGACTGTGGTAGTATCCTGCTATGACTACAGCATTGCATGCTGACTGGTGGTGTCCTGCTATGACTACAGCATTGCATACTGACTGTGGTGGTATCCTGCTATGACTACAGCATTGCATACTGACAGTGGTGGTATCCTGCTATGACTACAGCATTGCATACTGACTGCGGTGGTCTCCTGCTATGACTACAGCATTGCATGCTGACTGGTGGTTTCCTGCTATGACTACAGTATTGCATGCTGACGGTGGTGGTATCCTGCTATGATTACAGCAGTGCATACTTACTGTGGTACCTGCTATGATTACAGCAGTGCATACTGACTGGTGGTACCTGCTATGATTACAGCAGTGGAAACTGCTGTTGTGGTACCTGCTATGATTACAGCACTGCATATTGTCGTGGTACCTGCTATGATTACAGCAGTGCATACTGACTGTGGTGGGACCTGCTATGATGACAGCATTGCATACTGACTGTGGTGGTATCCTGCTATGACTACAGCATTGCATGCTGACTGTGGTTGTATCCTGCTATGACTACAGCATTGTATGCTGACTGTGGTGGTATCCTGCTATGACTACAGCATTGCATGCTGACTGTGGATGTATCCTGCTATGACTACAGCATTGCATGCTGACTGTGGTGGTATCCTGCTATGACTAGAGCATTGCATGCTGACTGTGGTTGTATCCTGCTATGACTATAGCAGTGCATGCTCACTGTGGTGGTATCCTGCTATGACTACAGCATTGCATGCTGACTGTGGTGGTATCCTGCTATGACTACAGCATTTCATGCTGACTGTGGTGGTATCCTGCTATGACTACAGCATTGCATACTGACTGCGGTGGTATCCTGCTATGACTACAGCATTGCATGCTGACTGTAGTTGTATCCTGCTATGACTACAGCATTGCATGCTGACTGTGGTGGTATCCTGCTATGACTATAGCAGTGCATGCTGACTATGGTGGTATCCTGCTATGACTACAGCATTGTGATGCTGACTGTGGTGGTATCCTGCTATGACTACAGCATTGCATGCTGACTGTGGTGGTATCCTGCTATGACTACAGCATTGCGTGCTGACTGTGGTGGTATCCTGCTATGACTACAGCATTGCATGCTGACTGTGGTCGTTTCCTGCTATGACTCAAGCATTGCATGCTGACTGTGTTGGTATCCTGCTATGACTACAGCATTGTATGCTGACTGTGGAGGTATCCTGCTATGACTACAGCATTACATGCTGACTGTGGTGGTATCCTGCTATGACTACATCATTGCATACTGACGGTGGTGGTATCCTGCTATGACTACACCATCGCATGCTGACTGTGGTGGTATCCTGCTATGACTACAGCATTGCATACTGACGGTAGTGGTATCCTGCTTTGACTACAGCATTGCATACTGACTGCGTTGGTATCCTGCTATGACTACAGCATTGCATGCTGACTGCCGTTGTATCCTGCTATGACTTCAGCATTGCATGCTGACTGTGGTTGTATCCTGCTATGACTATAGCAGTGCATGCTGACTATGGTGATATCCTGCTATGACTACAGCATTGCATACTGACTGTGGTGGTATTCTGCTATGATTACAGCATTGCATCCTGACTGTGGTGGTATCCTGCTTTGACTACAGCATTGCATGCTGACTGGTGGTGTCCTGCTATGACTACAGCATTGCATACTGACAGTGGTGGTATCCTGCTATGACTACAGCATTGCATACTGACTGCGGTGGTCTCCTGCTATGACTACAGCATTGCATGCTGACTGGTGGTTTCCTCCTATGACTACAGTAATGCATGCTGACGGTGGTGGTATCCTGCTATGATTACAGCAGTGCATACTTACTGTGGTACCTGCTATGATTACAGCAGTGCATACTGACTGGTGGTACCTGCTATGATTACAGCAGTGGAAACTGCTGTTGTGGTACCTGCTATGATTACAGCAGTGCATATTGTCGTGGTACCTGCTATGATTACAGCAGTGCATACTGACTGTGGTGGGACCTGCTATGATGACAGCATTGCATACTGACTGTGGTGGTATCCTGCTATGACTACAGCATTGCATGCTGACTGTGGTTGTATCCTGCTTTGACTACAGCATTGCATGCTGACTGTGGTGGTATCCTGCAATGACTACAGCATTGCATGCTGACTGTGGTGGTATCCTGCTATGACTACAGCATTGCATACTGACTGCGGTGGTATCCTGCTATGACTACAGCATTGCATGATGACTGTGGTTGTATCCTGCTATGACTACAGCATTGCATGCTGACTGTGGTGGTATCCTGCAATGACTACAGCATTGCATGCTGACTGTGGTGGTATCCTGCTATGACTACAGCATTGCTTGCTGACTGTGGTGGTATCCTGCTATGACTACAGCATTGCATGCTGACTGTGGTCGTTTCCTGCTATGACTCAAGCATTGCATGCTGACTTTGGTGGTATCCTGCTATGACTACAGCATTGTATGCTGACTGTGGTGGTATCCTGCTATGACTACAGCATTACATGCTGACTGTGGTGGTATCCTGCTATGACTACAGCATTGCATGCTGACTGTGGTGGTATCCTGCTATGACTACAGCATTGCATGCTGACTGTGGTGGTATCCTGCTATGACTACAGCATTGCATGCTGACTGTGGTAGTATCCTGCTATGACTACAGCATTGCATGCTGACTGGTGGTGTCCTGCAATGACTACAGCATTGCATACTGACTGTGGTGGTATCCTGCTATGACTACAGCATTGCATACTGACTGCGGTGGTCTCCTGCTATGACTACAGCATTGCATGCTGACTGCCGTTGTATCCTGCTATGACTTCAGCATTGCATGCTGACTGTGGTTGTATCCTGCTATGACTATAGCAGTGCATGCTGACTATGGTGATATCCTGCTATGACTACAGCATTGCATACTGACTGTGGTGGTATCCTGCTGTGATTACAGCATTGCATCCTGACTGTGGTAGTATCCTGCTATGACTACAGCATTGCATGCTGACTGGTGGTGTCCTGCTATGACTACAGCATTGCATACTGACTGTGGTGGTATCCTGCTATGACTACAGAATTGCATACTGACAGTGGTGGTATCCTGCTATGACTACAGCATTGCATACTGACTGCGGTGGTCTCCTGCTATGACTACAGCATTGCATGCAGACTGGTGGTTTCCTGCTATGACTATAGCAGTGCATGCTGACTATGGTGGTATCCTGCTATGACTACAGCATTGTGATGCTGACTGTGGTGGTATCCTGCTATGACTACAGCATTGCATGCTGACTGTGGTGGTATCCTGCTATGACTACAGCATTGCGTGCTGACTGTGGTGGTATCCTGCTATGACTACAGCATTGCATGCTGACTGTGGTCGTTTCCTGCTATGACTCAAGCATTGCATGCTGACTGTGTTGGTATCCTGCTATGACTACAGCATTGTATGCTGACTGTGGAGGTATCCTGCTATGACTACAGCATTACATGCTGACTGTGGTGGTATCCTGCTATGACTACATCATTGCATACTGACGGTGGTGGTATCCTGCTATGACTACACCATCGCATGCTGACTGTGGTGGTATCCTGCTATGACTACAGCATTGCATACTGACGGTAGTGGTATCCTGCTTTGACTACAGCATTGCATACTGACTGCGTTGGTATCCTGCTATGACTACAGCATTGCATGCTGACTGCCGTTGTATCCTGCTATGACTTCAGCATTGCATGCTGACTGTGGTTGTATCCTGCTATGACTATAGCAGTGCATGCTGACTATGGTGATATCCTGCTATGACTACAGCATTGCATACTGACTGTGGTGGTATTCTGCTATGATTACAGCATTGCATCCTGACTGTGGTGGTATCCTGCTTTGACTACAGCATTGCATGCTGACTGGTGGTGTCCTGCTATGACTACAGCATTGCATACTGACAGTGGTGGTATCCTGCTATGACTACAGCATTGCATACTGACTGCGGTGGTCTCCTGCTATGACTACAGCATTGCATGCTGACTGGTGGTTTCCTCCTATGACTACAGTAATGCATGCTGACGGTGGTGGTATCCTGCTATGATTACAGCAGTGCATACTTACTGTGGTACCTGCTATGATTACAGCAGTGCATACTGACTGGTGGTACCTGCTATGATTACAGCAGTGGAAACTGCTGTTGTGGTACCTGCTATGATTACAGCAGTGCATATTGTCGTGGTACCTGCTATGATTACAGCAGTGCATACTGACTGTGGTGGGACCTGCTATGATGACAGCATTGCATACTGACTGTGGTGGTATCCTGCTATGACTACAGCATTGCATGCTGACTGTGGTTGTATCCTGCTTTGACTACAGCATTGCATGCTGACTGTGGTGGTATCCTGCAATGACTACAGCATTGCATGCTGACTGTGGTGATATCCTGCTATGACTACAGCATTGCATACTGACTGCGGTGGTATCCTGCTATGACTACAGCATTGCATGATGACTGTGGTTGTATCCTGCTATGACTACAGCATTGCATGCTGACTGTCTTGGTATCCTGCAATGACTACAGCATTGCATGCTGACTGTGGTGGTATCCTGCTATGACTACAGCATTGCTTGCTGACTGTGGTGGTATCCTGCTATGACTACAGCATTGCATGCTGACTGTGGTCGTTTCCTGCTATGACTCAAGCATTGCATGCTGACTTTGGTGGTATCCTGCTATGACTACAGCATTGTATGCTGACTGTGGTGGTATCCTGCTATGACTACAGCATTACATGCTGACTGTGGTGGTATCCTGCTATGACTACAGCATTGCATGCTGACTGTGGTGGTATCCTGCTATGACTACAGCATTGCATGCTGACTGTGGTGGTATCCTGCTATGACTACAGCATTGCATGCTGACTGTGGTAGTATCCTGCTATGACTACAGCATTGCATGCTGACTGGTGGTGTCCTGCAATGACTACAGCATTGCATACTGACTGTGGTGGTATCCTGCTATGACTACAGCATTGCATACTGACTGCGGTGGTCTCCTGCTATGACTACAGCATTGCATGCTGACTGCCGTTGTATCCTGCTATGACTTCAGCATTGCATGCTGACTGTGGTTGTATCCTGCTATGACTATAGCAGTGCATGCTGACTATGGTGATATCCTGCTATGACTACAGCATTGCATACTGACTGTGGTCGTTTCCTGCTATGACTCAAGCATTGCATGCTGACTGTGTTGGTATCCTGCTATGACTACAGCATTGTATGCTGACTGTGGAGGTATCCTGCTATGACTACAGCATTACATGCTGACTGTGGTGGTATCCTGCTATGACTACATCATTGCATACTGACGGTGGTGGTATCCTGCTATGACTACACCATCGCATGCTGACTGTGGTGGTATCCTGCTATGACTACAGCATTGCATACTGACGGTAGTGGTATCCTGCTTTGACTACAGCATTGCATACTGACTGCGTTGGTATCCTGCTATGACTACAGCATTGCATGCTGACTGCCGTTGTATCCTGCTATGACTTCAGCATTGCATGCTGACTGTGGTTGTATCCTGCTATGACTATAGCAGTGCATGCTGACTATGGTGATATCCTGCTATGACTACAGCATTGCATACTGACTGTGGTGGTATTCTGCTATGATTACAGCATTGCATCCTGACTGTGGTGGTATCCTGCTTTGACTACAGCATTGCATGCTGACTGGTGGTGTCCTGCTATGACTACAGCATTGCATACTGACAGTGGTGGTATCCTGCTATGACTACAGCATTGCATACTGACTGCGGTGGTCTCCTGCTATGACTACAGCATTGCATGCTGACTGGTGGTTTCCTCCTATGACTACAGTAATGCATGCTGACGGTGGTGGTATCCTGCTATGATTACAGCAGTGCATACTTACTGTGGTACCTGCTATGATTACAGCAGTGCATACTGACTGGTGGTACCTGCTATGATTACAGCAGTGGAAACTGCTGTTGTGGTACCTGCTATGATTACAGCAGTGCATATTGTCGTGGTACCTGCTATGATTACAGCAGTGCATACTGACTGTGGTGGGACCTGCTATGATGACAGCATTGCATACTGACTGTGGTGGTATCCTGCTATGACTACAGCATTGCATGCTGACTGTGGTTGTATCCTGCTTTGACTACAGCATTGCATGCTGACTGTGGTGGTATCCTGCAATGACTACAGCATTGCATGCTGACTGTGGTGGTATCCTGCTATGACTACAGCATTGCATACTGACTGCGGTGGTATCCTGCTATGACTACAGCATTGCATGATGACTGTGGTTGTATCCTGCTATGACTACAGCATTGCATGCTGACTGTGGTGGTATCCTGCAATGACTACAGCATTGCATGCTGACTGTGGTGGTATCCTGCTATGACTACAGCATTGCTTGCTGACTGTGGTGGTATCCTGCTATGACTACAGCATTGCATGCTGACTGTGGTCGTTTCCTGCTATGACTCAAGCATTGCATGCTGACTTTGGTGGTATCCTGCTATGACTACAGCATTGTATGCTGACTGTGGTGGTATCCTGCTATGACTACAGCATTACATGCTGACTGTGGTGGTATCCTGCTATGACTACAGCATTGCATGCTGACTGTGGTGGTATCCTGCTATGACTACAGCATTGCATGCTGACTGTGGTGGTATCCTGCTATGACTACAGCATTGCATGCTGACTGTGGTAGTATCCTGCTATGACTACAGCATTGCATGCTGACTGGTGGTGTCCTGCAATGACTACAGCATTGCATACTGACTGTGGTGGTATCCTGCTATGACTACAGCATTGCATACTGACTGCGGTGGTCTCCTGCTATGACTACAGCATTGCATGCTGACTGCCGTTGTATCCTGCTATGACTTCAGCATTGCATGCTGACTGTGGTTGTATCCTGCTATGACTATAGCAGTGCATGCTGACTATGGTGATATCCTGCTATGACTACAGCATTGCATACTGACTGTGGTGGTATCCTGCTGTGATTACAGCATTGCATCCTGACTGTGGTAGTATCCTGCTATGACTACAGCATTGCATGCTGACTGGTGGTGTCCTGCTATGACTACAGCATTGCATACTGACTGTGGTGGTATCCTGCTATGACTACAGCATTGCATACTGACAGTGGTGGTATCCTGCTATGACTACAGCATTGCATACTGACTGCGGTGGTCTCCTGCTATGACTACAGCATTGCATGCAGACTGGTGGTTTCCTGCTATGACTATAGCAGTGCATGCTGACTATGGTGGTATCCTGCTATGACTACAGCATTGTGATGCTGACTGTGGTGGTATCCTGCTATGACTACAGCATTGCATGCTGACTGTGGTGGTATCCTGCTATGACTACAGCATTGCGTGCTGACTGTGGTGGTATCCTGCTATGACTACAGCATTGCATGCTGACTGTGGTCGTTTCCTGCTATGACTCAAGCATTGCATGCTGACTGTGTTGGTATCCTGCTATGACTACAGCATTGTATGCTGACTGTGGAGGTATCCTGCTATGACTACAGCATTACATGCTGACTGTGGTGGTATCCTGCTATGACTACATCATTGCATACTGACGGTGGTGGTATCCTGCTATGACTACACCATCGCATGCTGACTGTGGTGGTATCCTGCTATGACTACAGCATTGCATACTGACGGTAGTGGTATCCTGCTTTGACTACAGCATTGCATACTGACTGCGTTGGTATCCTGCTATGACTACAGCATTGCATGCTGACTGCCGTTGTATCCTGCTATGACTTCAGCATTGCATGCTGACTGTGGTTGTATCCTGCTATGACTATAGCAGTGCATGCTGACTATGGTGATATCCTGCTATGACTACAGCATTGCATACTGACTGTGGTGGTATTCTGCTATGATTACAGCATTGCATCCTGACTGTGGTGGTATCCTGCTTTGACTACAGCATTGCATGCTGACTGGTGGTGTCCTGCTATGACTACAGCATTGCATACTGACAGTGGTGGTATCCTGCTATGACTACAGCATTGCATACTGACTGCGGTGGTCTCCTGCTATGACTACAGCATTGCATGCTGACTGGTGGTTTCCTCCTATGACTACAGTAATGCATGCTGACGGTGGTGGTATCCTGCTATGATTACAGCAGTGCATACTTACTGTGGTACCTGCTATGATTACAGCAGTGCATACTGACTGGTGGTACCTGCTATGATTACAGCAGTGGAAACTGCTGTTGTGGTACCTGCTATGATTACAGCAGTGCATATTGTCGTGGTACCTGCTATGATTACAGCAGTGCATACTGACTGTGGTGGGACCTGCTATGATGACAGCATTGCATACTGACTGTGGTGGTATCCTGCTATGACTACAGCATTGCATGCTGACTGTGGTTGTATCCTGCTTTGACTACAGCATTGCATGCTGACTGTGGTGGTATCCTGCAATGACTACAGCATTGCATGCTGACTGTGGTGGTATCCTGCTATGACTACAGCATTGCATACTGACTGCGGTGGTATCCTGCTATGACTACAGCATTGCATGATGACTGTGGTTGTATCCTGCTATGACTACAGCATTGCATGCTGACTGTCTTGGTATCCTGCAATGACTACAGCATTGCATGCTGACTGTGGTGGTATCCTGCTATGACTACAGCATTGCTTGCTGACTGTGGTGGTATCCTGCTATGACTACAGCATTGCATGCTGACTGTGGTCGTTTCCTGCTATGACTCAAGCATTGCATGCTGACTTTGGTGGTATCCTGCTATGACTACAGCATTGTATGCTGACTGTGGTGGTATCCTGCTATGACTACAGCATTACATGCTGACTGTGGTGGTATCCTGCTATGACTACAGCATTGCATGCTGACTGTGGTGGTATCCTGCTATGACTACAGCATTGCATGCTGACTGTGGTGGTATCCTGCTATGACTACAGCATTGCATGCTGACTGTGGTAGTATCCTGCTATGACTACAGCATTGCATGCTGACTGGTGGTGTCCTGCAATGACTACAGCATTGCATACTGACTGTGGTGGTATCCTGCTATGACTACAGCATTGCATACTGACTGCGGTGGTCTCCTGCTATGACTACAGCATTGCATGCTGACTGCCGTTGTATCCTGCTATGACTTCAGCATTGCATGCTGACTGTGGTTGTATCCTGCTATGACTATAGCAGTGCATGCTGACTATGGTGATATCCTGCTATGACTACAGCATTGCATACTGACTGTGGTGGTATCCTGCTGTGATTACAGCATTGCATCCTGACTGTGGTAGTATCCTGCTATGACTACAGCATTGCATGCTGACTGGTGGTGTCCTGCTATGACTACAGCATTGCATACTGACTGTGGTGGTATCCTGCTATGACTACAGCATTGCATACTGACTGCGGTGGTCTCCTGCTATGACTACAGCATTGCATGCTGACTGGTGGTTTCCTGCTATGACTACAGTATTGCATGCTGACAGTGGTGGTATCCTGCTATGATTACAGCAGTGCATACTTACTGTGGTACCTGCTATGATTACAGCAGTGCATACTGACTGGTGGTACCTGCTATGATTACAGCAGTGGAAACTGCTGTTGTGGTACCTGCTATGATTACAGCACTGCATATTGTCGTGGTACCTGCTATGATTACAGCAGTGCATACTGACTGTGGTGGGACCTGCTATGATGACAGCATTGCATACTGACTGTGGTGGTATCCTGCTATGACTACAGCATTGCATGCTGACTGTGGTTGTATCCTGCTATGACTACAGCATTGTATGCTGACTGTGGTGGTATCCTGCTATGACTACAGCATTGCATGCTGACTGTGGATGTATCCTGCTATGACTACAGCATTGCATGCTGACTGTGGTGGTATCCTGCTATGACTACAGCATTGCATGCTGACTGTGGTTGTATCCTGCTATGACTATAGCTGTGCATGCTCACTGTGGTGGTATCCTGCTATGACTACAGCATTGCATACTGACTGCAGTGGTATCCTTCTATAACTTCAGCATTGCATACTGACTGCGGTGGTATCCAGCTATGACTACAGCATTGCATGCTGACTGTAGTTGTATCCTGCTATGACTACAGCATTGCATGCTGACTGTGGTGGTATCCTGTTATGACTATAGCAGTGCATGCTGACTATGGTGGTATCCTGCTATGACTACAGCATTGCGATGCTGACTGTGGTGGTATCCTGCTATGATTACAGCATTGCATGCTGACTGTGGTGGTATCCTGCTATGACTACAGCATTGCGTTCTGACTGTGGTGGTAACCTGCTATGACTACAGCATTGCATGCTGACTGTGGTCGTTTCCTGCTATGACTCAAGCATTGCATGCTGACTGTGGTGGTATCCTGCTATGACTACAGCATTGTATGCTGACTGTGGTGGTATCCTGCTATGACTACAGCATTACATGCTGACTGTGGTGGTATCCTGCTATGACTACAGCATTGCATACTGACGGTGGTGGTATCCTGCTATGACTACAGCATCGCATGCTGACTGTGGTGGTATCCTGCTATGACTACAGCATTGCATACTGACGGTAGTGGTATCCTGCTATGACTACAGCATTGCATACTGACTGCGGTGGTATCCTGCTATGACTACAGCATTGCATGCTGACTGCCGTTGTATCCTGCTATGACTTCAGCATTGCATGCTGACTGTGGTTGTATCCTGCTATGACTATAGCAGTGCATGCTGACTATGGTGATATCCTGCTATGACTACAGCATTGCATACTGACTGTGGTGGTATCCTGCTGTGATTACAGCATTGCATCCTGACTGTGGTACTATCCTGCTATGACTACAGCATTGCATGCTGACTGGTGGTGTCCTGCTATGACTACAGCATTGCATACTGACTGTGGTGGTATCCTGCTATGACTACAGCATTGCATACTGACAGTGGTGGTATCCTGCTATGACTACAGCATTGCATGCTGACTGGTGGTGTCCTGCAATGACTACAGCATTGCATACTGACTGTGGTGGTATCCTGCTATGACTACAGCATTGCATACTGACTGCGGTGGTCTCCTGCTATGACTACAGCATTGCATGCTGACTGCCGTTGTATCCTGCTATGACTTCAGCATTGCATGCTGACTGTGGTTGTATCCTGCTATGACTATAGCAGTGCATGCTGACTATGGTGATATCCTGCTATGACTACAGCATTGCATACTGACTGTGGTGGTATCCTGCTGTGATTACAGCATTGCATCCTGACTGTGGTAGTATCCTGCTATGACTACAGCATTGCATGCTGACTGGTGGTGTCCTGCTATGACTACAGCATTGCATACTGACTGTGGTGGTATCCTGCTATGACTACAGCATTGCATACTGACAGTGGTGGTATCCTGCTATGACTACAGCATTGCATACTGACTGCGGTGGTCTCCTGCTATGACTACAGCATTGCATGCTGACTGGTGGTTTCCTGCTATGACTACAGTATTGCATGCTGACAGTGGTGGTATCCTGCTATGATTACAGCAGTGCATACTTACTGTGGTACCTGCTATGATTACAGCAGTGCATACTGACTGGTGGTACCTGCTATGATTACAGCAGTGGAAACTGCTGTTGTGGTACCTGCTATGATTACAGCACTGCATATTGTCGTGGTACCTGCTATGATTACAGCAGTGCATACTGACTGTGGTGGGACCTGCTATGATGACAGCATTGCATACTGACTGTGGTGGTATCCTGCTATGACTACAGCATTGCATGCTGACTGTGGTTGTATCCTGCTATGACTACAGCATTGTATGCTGACTGTGGTGGTATCCTGCTATGACTACAGCATTGCATGCTGACTGTGGATGTATCCTGCTATGACTACAGCATTGCATGCTGACTGTGGTGGTATCCTGCTATGACTACAGCATTGCATGCTGACTGTGGTTGTATCCTGCTATGACTATAGCTGTGCATGCTCACTGTGGTGGTATCCTGCTATGACTACAGCATTGCATACTGACTGCAGTGGTATCCTTCTATAACTTCAGCATTGCATACTGACTGCGGTGGTATCCAGCTATGACTACAGCATTGCATGCTGACTGTAGTTGTATCCTGCTATGACTACAGCATTGCATGCTGACTGGTGGTATCCTGTTATGACTATAGCAGTGCATGCTGACTATGGTGGTATCCTGCTATGACTACAGCATTGCGATGCTGACTGTGGTGGTATCCTGCTATGATTACAGCATTGCATGCTGACTGTGGTGGTATCCTGCTATGACTACAGCATTGCGTTCTGACTGTGGTGGTAACCTGCTATGACTACAGCATTGCATGCTGACTGTGGTCGTTTCCTGCTATGACTCAAGCATTGCATGCTGACTGTGGTGGTATCCTGCTATGACTACAGCATTGTATGCTGACTGTGGTGGTATCCTGCTATGACTACAGCATTACATGCTGACTGTGGTGGTATCCTGCTATGACTACAGCATTGCATACTGACGGTGGTGGTATCCTGCTATGACTACAGCATCGCATGCTGACTGTGGTGGTATCCTGCTATGACTACAGCATTGCATACTGACGGTAGTGGTATCCTGCTATGACTACAGCATTGCATACTGACTGCGGTGGTATCCTGCTATGACTACAGCATTGCATGCTGACTGCCGTTGTATCCTGCTATGACTTCAGCATTGCATGCTGACTGTGGTTGTATCCTGCTATGACTATAGCAGTGCATGCTGACTATGGTGATATCCTGCTATGACTACAGCATTGCATACTGACTGTGGTGGTATCCTGCTGTGATTACAGCATTGCATCCTGACTGTGGTACTATCCTGCTATGACTACAGCATTGCATGCTGACTGGTGGTGTCCTGCTATGACTACAGCATTGCATACTGACTGTGGTGGTATCCTGCTATGACTACAGCATTGCATACTGACAGTGGTGGTATCCTGCTATGACTACAGCATTTCATACTGACTGCGGTGGTCTCCTGCTATGACTACAGCATTGCATGCTGACTGGTGGTTTCCTGCTATGACTACAGTATTGCATGCTGACGGTGGTGGTATCCTGCTATGATTACAGCAGTGCATACTTACTGTGGTACCTGCTATGATTACAGCAGTGCATACTGACTGGTGGTACCTGCTATGATTACAGCAGTGGAAACTGCTGTTGTGGTACCTGCTATGATTACAGCACTGCATATTGTCGTGGTACCTGCTATGATTACAGCAGTGCATACTGACTGTGGTGGGACCTGCTATGATGACAGCATTGCATACTGACTGTGGTGGTATCCTGCTATGACTACAGCATTGCATGCTGACTGTGGTTGTATCCTGATATGACTACAGCATTGTATGCTGACTGTGGTGGTATCCTGCTATGACTACAGCATTGCATGCTGACTGTGGATGTATCCTGCTATGACTACAGCATTGCTTGCTGACTGTGGTGGTATCCTGCTATGACTACAGCATTGCATGCTGACTGTGGTTGTATCCTGCTATGACTATAGCAGTGCATGCTCACTGTGGTGGTATCCTGCTATGACTACAGCATTGCATGCTGACTGTGGTGGTATCCTGCTATGACTACAGCATTTCATGCTGACTGTGGTGGTATCCTGCTATGACTACAGCATTGCATATTGACTGCAGTGGTATCCTTCTATAACTTCAGCATTGCATACTGACTGCGGTGGTATCCTGCTATGACTACAGCATTGCATGCTGACTGTAGTTGTATCCTGCTATGACTACAGCATTGCATGCTGACTGTGGTGGTATCGTGCTATGACTATAGCAGTGCATGCTGACTATGGTGGTATCCTGCTATGACTACAGCATTGTGATGCTGACTGTGGTGGTATCCTGCTATGACTACAGCATTGCATGCTGACTGTGGTGGTATCCTGCTATGACTACAGCATTGCGTGCTGACTGTGGTGGTATCCTGCTATGACTACAGCATTGCATGCTGACTGTGGTCGTTTCCTGCTATGACTCAAGCATTGCATGCTGACTGTGGTGGTATCCTGCTATGACTACAGCATTGTATGCTGACTGTGGAGGTATCCTGCTATGACTACAGCATTACATGCTGACTGTGGTGGTATCCTGCTATGACTACATCATTGCATACTGACGGTGGTGGTATCCTGCTATGACTACACCATCGCATGCTGACTGTGGTGGTATCCTGCTATGACTACAGCATTGCATACTGACGGTAGTGGTATCCTGCTTTGACTACAGCATTGCATACTGACTGCGGTGGTATCCTTCTATGACTACAGCATTGCATGCTGACTGCCGTTGTATCCTGCTATGACTTCAGCATTGCATGCTGACTGTGGTTGTATCCTGCTATGACTATAGCAGTGCATGCTGACTATGGTGATATCCTGCTATGACTACAGCATTGCATACTGACTGTGGTGGTATTCTGCTATGATTACAGCATTGCATCCTGACTGTGGTGGTATCCTGCTTTGACTACAGCATTGCATGCTGACTGGTGGTGTCCTGCTATGACTACAGCATTGCATACTGACAGTGGTGGTATCCTGCTATGACTACAGCATTGCATACTGACTGCGGTGGTCTCCTGCTATGACTACAGCATTGCATGCTGACTGGTGGTTTCCTCCTATGACTACAGTAATGCATGCTGACGGTGGTGGTATCCTGCTATGATTACAGCAGTGCATACTTACTGTGGTACCTGCTATGATTACAGCAGTGCATACTGACTGGTGTTACCTGCTATGATTACAGCAGTGGAAACTGCTGTTGTGGTACCTGCTATGATTACAGCAGTGCATATTGTCGTGGTACCTGCTATGATTACAGCAGTGCATACTGACTGTGGTGGGACCTGCTATGATGACAGCATTGCATACTGACTGTGGTGGTATCCTGCTATGACTACAGCATTGCATACTGACTGTGGTTGTATCCTGCTTTGACTACAGCATTGCATGCTGACTGTGGTGGTATCCTGCTATGACTACAGCATTGCATGCTGACTGTGGTGGTATCCTGCTATGACTACAGCATTGCATACTGACTGCGGTGGTATCCTGCTATGACTACAGCATTGCATGATGACTGTGGTTGTATCCTGCTATGACTACAGCATTGCATGCTGACTGTGGTGGTATCCTGCAATGACTACAGCATTGCATGCTGACTGTGGTGGTATCCTGCTATGACTACAGCATTGCTTGCTAACTGTGGTGGTATCCTGCTATGACTACCGCATTGCATGCTGACTGTGGTCGTTTCCTGCTATGACTCAAGCATTGCATGCTGACTTTGGTGGTATCCTGCTATGACTACAGCATTGTATGCTGACTGTGGTGGTATCCTGCTATGACTACAGCATTACATGCTGACTGTGGTGGTATCCTGCTATGACTACAGCATTGCATGCTGACTGTGGTGGTATCCTGCTATGACTACAGCATTGCATGCTGACTGTGGTTGTATCCTGCTATGACTATAGCAGTGCATGCTGACTATGGTGATATCCTGCTATGACTACAGCATTGCATACTGACTGTGGTGGTATCCTGCTGTGATTACAGCATTGCATCCTGACTGTGGTGGTATCCTGCCTTGACTACAGCATTGCATGCTGACTGGTGGTGTCCTGCTATGACTACAGCATTGCATACTGACTGTGGTGGTATCCTGCTATGACTACAGCATTGCATACTGACAGTGGTGGTATCCTGCTATGACTACAGCATTGCATTCTGACTGCGGTGGTCTCCTGCTATGACTACAGCATTGCATGCTGACTGGTGGTTTCCTTCTATGACTACAGTATTGCATGCTGACGGTGGTGGTATCCTGCTATGATTACAGCAGTGCATACTTACTGTGGTACCTGCTATGATTACAGCAGTGCATACTGACTGGTGTTACCTGCTATGATTACAGCAGTGGAAACTGCTGTTGTGGTACCTGCTATGATTACAGCAGTGCATATTGTCGTGGTACCTGCTATGATTACAGCAGTGCATACTGACTGTGGTGGGACCTGCTATGATGACAGCATTGCATACTGACTGTGGTGGTATCCTGCTATGACTACAGCATTGCATGCTGACTGTGGTTGTATCCTGCTTTGACTACAGCATTGCATGCTGACTGTGGTGGTATCCTGCTATGACTACAGCATTGCATGCTGACTGTGGTGGTATCCTGCTATGACTACAGCATTGCATACTGACTGCGGTGGTATCCTGCTATGACTACAGCATTGCATGATGACTGTGGTTGTATCCTGCTATGACTACAGCATTGCATGCTGACTGTGGTGGTATCCTGCAATGACTACAGCATTGCATGCTGACTGTGGTGGTATCCTGCTATGACTACAGCATTGCTTGCTAACTGTGGTGGTATCCTGCTATGACTACCGCATTGCATGCTGACTGTGGTCGTTTCCTGCTATGACTCAAGCATTGCATGCTGACTTTGGTGGTATCCTGCTATGACTACAGCATTGTATGCTGACTGTGGTGGTATCCTGCTATGACTACAGCATTACATGCTGACTGTGGTGGTATCCTGCTATGACTACAGCATTGCATGCTGACTGTGGTGGTATCCTGCTATGACTACAGCATTGCATGCTGACTGTGGTTGTATCCTGCTATGACTATAGCAGTGCATGCTGACTATGGTGATATCCTGCTATGACTACAGCATTGCATACTGACTGTGGTGGTATCCTGCTGTGATTACAGCATTGCATCCTGACTGTGGTGGTATCCTGCTTTGACTACAGCATTGCATGCTGACTGGTGGTGTCCTGCTATGACTACAGCATTGCATACTGACTGTGGTGGTATCCTGCTATGACTACAGCATTGCATACTGACAGTGGTGGTATCCTGCTATGACTACAGCATTGCATTCTGACTGCGGTGGTCTCCTGCTATGACTACAGCATTGCATGCTGACTGGTGGTTTCCTTCTATGACTACAGTATTGCATGCTGACGGTGGTGGTATCCTGCTATGATTACAGCAGTGCATACTTACTGTGGTACCTGCTATGATTACAGCAGTGCATACTGACTGGTGGTACCTGCTATGATTACAGCAGTGGAAACTGCTGTTGTGGTACCTGCTATGATTACAGCAGTGCATATTGTCGTGGTACCTGCTGTGATTACAGCAGTGCATACTGACTGTGGTGGGACCTGCTATGATGACAGCATTGCATACTGACTGTGGTGGTATCCTGCTATGACTACAGCATTGCATGCTGACTGTGGTTGTATCCTGCTTTGACTACAGCATTGCATGCTGACTGTGGTGGTATCCTGCTATGACTACAGCATTGCATGCTGACTGTGGTGGTATCCTGATATGACTACAGCATTGCATACTGACTGCGGTGGTATCCTGCTATGACTACAGCATTGCATGATGACTGTGGTTGTATCCTGCTATGACTACAGCATTGCTTGCTGACTGTGGTTGTATCCTGCTATGACTATAGCAGTGCATGCTCACTGTGGTGGTATCCTGCTGTGACTACAGCATTGCATGCTGACTGTGGTGGTATCCTGCTATGACTACAGCATTGCATGCTGACTGTGGTGGTATCCTGCTATGACTACAGCATTGCATGCTGACTGTGGTGATATCCTGCTATGACTACAGCATTGCTTGCTGACTGTGTTGGTATCCTGCTATGACTACAGCATTGCATGCTGACTGTGGTCGTTTCCTGCTATGACTCAAGCATTGCATGCTGACTTTGGTGGTATCCTGCTATGACTACAGCATTGTATGCTGACTGTGGTGGTATCCTGCTATGACTATAGCATTACATGCTGACTGTGGTGGTATCCTGCTATGACTACAGCATTGCATGCTGACTGTGGTGGTATCCTGCTATGACTACAACATTGCATACTGACGGTGGTGGTATCCTGCTATGACTACAGCATTGCATGCTGACTGTGGTGGTATCCTGCTATGACTTCAGCATTGCATACTGACTGCGGTGGTATCCTGCTATGACTACAGCATTGCATGATGACTGCCGTTGTATCCTGCTATGACTTCAGCATTGCATGCTGACTGTGGTTGTATCCTGCTATGACTATAGCAGTGCATGCTGACTATGGTAATATCCTGCTATGACTACAGCATTGCATCCTGACTGGTGTTATCCTGCTATGACTACAGCATTGCATGCTGACTGGTGGTGTCCTGCTATGACTACAGCATTGCATCCTGACTGTGGTGGTATCCTGCTATGACTACAGCATTGCATACTGACAGTGGTGGTATCCTGCTATAACTACAGCATTGCATACTGACTGTGGTGGTCTCCTGCTATGACTACAGCCTCGGATGCTGACTGGTGGTTTCCTGCTATGACTACAGTATTGCATGCTGACGGTGGTGGTATCCTGCTATGATTACAGCAGTGCATACTGACTGTGGTACCTGCTATGATTACACCAGTGCATACTGACTGTGGTGGGACCTGCTATGATGACAGCATTGCATACTGACTGTGGTGGTATCCTGCTATGACTACAGCATTGTATGCTGACTGTGGTGGTATCCTGCTATGACTACAGCATTGCTTGCTGACTGTGGTGGTATCCTGCTATGACTACAACATTGCATGCTGACTGTGGTGGTATCCTGCTATGACTATAGCATTGCATGCTGACTGTGGTTGTATCCTGCTATGACTATATGAGTGCATGCTGACTATGGTGGTATCCTGCTATGACTACAGCCTTGCATACTGACTGTGGTGGTATTCTGCTATGATTACAGCATTGCATACTGACTGTGGTGGTATCCGGCTATGACTACAGCATTGCATGCTGACTGGTGGTATCCTGCTATGACTACAGCATTGTGATGCTGACTGTGGTTGTATCCTGCTATGACTACAGCATTGCATGCTGACTGTGGTGGTATCGTGCTATGACTACAGCATTGCTTGCTGACTGGTGGTATCCTGCTATGACTACAGCATTGCATGCTCACTGTGATGGTATCCTGCTATGACTACAGCATTGCATACTGACTGCAGTGGTATCCTTCTATAACTTCAGCATTGCATACTGACTGCGGTGGTATCCTGCTATGACTACAGCATTGCATGCTGACTGTAGTTGTATCCTGCTATGACTACAGCATTGCATGCTGACTGTGGTGGTAACCTGCTATGACTATAGCAGTGCATGCTGACTATGGTGGTATCCTGCTATGACTACAGCATTGTGATGCTGACTGTGGTGATATCCTGCTATGACTACAGCATTGCATGCTGACTGTGGTGGTATCCTGCTATGACTACAGCATTGCGTGCTGACTGTGGTGGTATCCTGCTATGATTACAGCATTGCATGCTGACTGTGGTCGTTTCCTGCTATGACTCAAGCATTGCATGCTGACTGTGGTGGTATCCTGCTATGACTACAGCATTGTATGCTGACTGTGGTGGTATCCTGCTATGACTACAGCATTGCATGCTGACTGTGGTAGTATCCTGCTATGACTACAGCATTGCATACTGCCGGTGGTGGTATCCTGCTATGACTACAGCATCGCATGCTGACTGTGGTGGTATCCTGCTATGACTACAGCATTGCATACTGACGGTAGTGGTATACTGCTATAACTACAGCATTGCATACTGACTGCGGTGGTATCCTGCTATGACTACAGCATTGCATGCTGACTGCCGTTGTATCCTGCTATGACTTCAGCATTGCATGCTGACTGTGGTTGTATCCTGCTATGACTATAGCAGTGCATGGGGACTATGGTGATATCCTGCTATGACTACAGCATTGCATACTGACTGTGGTGGTATCCTGCTATGATTACAGCATTGCATCCTGACTGTGGTGGTATCCTGCTTTGACTACAGCATTGCATGCTGACTGGTGGTGTCCTGCTATGACTACAGCATTGCATACTGACTGTGGTGGTATCCTGCTATGACTACATCATTGCATACTGACAGTGGTGGTATCCTGCTATGACTACAGCATTGCATACTGACTGCGGTGGTCTCCTGCTATGACTACAGCATTGCATGCTGACTGGTGGTTTCCTGCTATGACTACAGTATTGCATGCTGACGGTGGTGGTATCCTGCTATGATTACAGCAGTGCATACTTACTGTGGTACCTGCTATGATTACAGCAGTGCATACTGACTGGTGGTACCTGCTATGATTACAGCAGTGGAAACTGCTGTTGTGGTACCTGCTATGATTACAGCACTGCATATTGTCGTGGTACCTGCTATGATTACAGCAGTGCATACTGACTGTGGTGGGACCTGCTATGATGACAGCATTGCATACTGACTGTGGTTGTATCCTGCTTTGACTACAGCATTGCATGCTGACTGTGGTGGTATCCTGATATGACTACAGCATTGCATGCTGACTGTGGTGGTATCCTGCTATGACTACATCATTGCATACTGACTGCCGTGGTATCCTGCTATGACTACAGCATTGCATGATGACTGTGGTTGTATCCTGCTGTGACTAAAGCATTGCATGCTGACTGTGGTGGTATCCTGCTATGACTACAGCATTGCATGCTGACTGTGATGGTATCCTGCAATGACTACAGCATTGCATGCTGACTGTGGTGGTATCCTGCTATGACTACAGCATTGTGATGCTGACTGTGGTTGTATCCTGCTATGACTACAGCATTGCATGCTGACTGTGGTGGTATCGTGCTATGACTACAGCATTGTATGCTGACTGTGGTGGTATCCTGCTATGACTACAGCATTGCATGCTGACTGTGGTGGTATTCTGCTATAACTACAGCATTGCATACTGACTGCAGTGGTATCCTTCTATAACTTCAGCATTGCATACTGACTGCTGTGGTATCCTGCTATGACTACAGCATTGCATGCTGACTGTAGTTGTATCCTGCTATGACTACAGCATTGCATGCTGACTGTGGTGGTATCCTGCTATGACTATAGCAGTGCATGCTGACTATGGTGGTATCCTGCTATGACTACAGCATTGTGATACTGACTGTGGTGGTATCCTGCTATGACTACAGCATTGCATGCTGACTGTGGTGGTATCCTGCTATGACTACAGCATTGCGTGCTGACTGTGGTGGTATCCTGCTATGACTACAGCATTGCATGCTGACTGTGGTCGTTTCCTGCTATGACTCAAGCATTGCATGCTGACTGTGGTGGTATCCTGCTATGACTACAGCATTGTATGCTGACTGTGGTGGTATCCTGCTATGACTACAGCATTACATGCTGACTGTGGTGGTATCCTGCTATGACTACAGCATTGCATGCTGACTGTGGTGGTATCCTGCTATGACTACAGCATTGCATACTGACGGTGGTGGTATCCTGCTATGACTACAGCATTGCATGCTGACTGTGGTGGTATCCTGCTATGACTACAGCATTGCATACTGACGGTAGTGGTATCCTGCTATGACTACAGCATCGCATGCTGACTGTGGTGGTATCCTGCTATGACTACAGCATTGCATACTGACGGTAGTGGTATCCTGCTATGACTACAGCATTGCATACTGACTGTGGTGGTATCCTGCTATGACTAAAGCATTGTGATGCTGACTGTGGTTGTATCCTGCTATGACTACAGCATTGCATGCTGACTGTGGTGGTATTGTGCTATGACTACAGCATTGTATGCTGACTGTGGTGGTATCCTGCTATGACTACAGCATTGCATGCTGACTGTGGTGGTATCCTGCTATGACTACAGCATTGCATACTGACTGCAGTGGTATCCTTCTATAACTTCAGCATTGCATACTGACTGCTGTGGTATCCTGCTATGACTACAGCATTGCATGCTGACTGTAGTTGTATCCTGCTATGACTACAGCATTGCATGCTGACTGTGGTGGTATCCTGCTATGACTATAGCAGTGCATGCTGACTATCGTGGTATCCTGCTATGACTACAGCATTGTGATACTGACTGTGGTGGTATCCTGCTATGACTACAGCATTGCATGCTGACTGTGGTGGTATCCTGCTATGACTACAGCATTGCGTGCTGACTGTGGTGGTATCCTGCTATGACTACAGCATTGCATGCTGACTGTGGTCGTTTCCTGCTATGACTCAAGCATTGCATGCTGACTGTGGTGGTATCCTGCTATGACTACAGCATTGTATGCTGACTGTGGTGGTATCCTGCTATGACTACAGCATTACATGCTGACTGTGGTGGTATCCTGCTATGACTACAGCATTGCATGCTGACTGTGGTGGTATCCTGCTATGACTACAGCATTGCATACTGACGGTGGTGGTATCCTGCTATGACTACAGCATCGCATGCTGACTGTGGTGGTATCCTGCTATGACTACAGCATTGCATACTGACGGTAGTGGTATCCTGCTATGACTACAGCATTGCATACTGACTGCGGTGGTATCCTGCTATGACTACAGCATTGCATGCTGTCTGCCGTTGTATCCTGCTTTGACTTCAGCATTGCATGCTGACTGTGGTTGTATCCTGCAATGACTATAGCAGTGCATGCTGACTATGGTGATATCCTGCTATGACTACAGCATTGCATACTGACTGTGGTGGTATCCTGCTATGATTACAGCATTGCATCCTGACTGTGGTGGTATCCTGCTTTGACTACAGCATTGCATGCTGACTGGTGGTGTCCTGCTATGACTACAGCATTGCATACTGACTGTGGTGGTATCCTGCTATGACTACAGCATTGCATACTGACAGTGGTGGTATCCTGCTATGACTACAGCATTGCATACTGACTGCGGTGGTCTCCTGCTATGACTACAGTATTGCATGCTGACGGTGGTGGTATGCTGCTATGATTACAGCAGTGCATACTTACTGTGGTACCTGCTATGATTACAGCAGTGCATACTGACTGGTGGTACCTGCTATGATTACAGCAGTGGAAACTGCTGTTGTGGTACCTGCTATGATTACAGCAGTGCATATTGTCGTGGTACCTGCTATGATTACAGCAGTGCATACTGACTGTGGTGGGACCTGCTATGATGACAGCATTGCATACTGACTGTGGTGGTATCCTGCTATGACTACAGCATTACATGCTGACTGTGGTTGTATCCTGCTTTGACTACAGCATTGCATGCTGACTGTGGTGGTATCCTGCTATGACTACAGCATTGCATGCTGACTGTGGTGGTATCCTGCTATGACTACAGCATTGCATACTGACTGTGGTGGTATCCTGCTATGACTGCAGCATTGCATGATGACTGTGGTTGTATCCTGCTATGACTACAGCATTGCATGCTGACTGTGGTTGTATCCTGCTATGACTATAGCAGTGCATGCTCACTGTGGTGGTATCCTGCTGTGACTACAGCATTGCATGCTGACTGTGGTGGTATCCTGCTATGACTACAGCATTGCATGCTGACTGTGGTAGTATCCTGCAATGACTACAGCATTGCATGCTGACTGTGGTGGTATCCTGCTATGACTACAGCATTGCTTGCTGACTGTGGTGGTATCCTGCTATGACTACAGCATTGCATGCTGACTGAGGTCATTTCCTGCTATGACTCAAGCATTGCATGCTGACTTTGGTGGTATCCTGCTATGACTACAGCATTGTATGCTGACTGTGGTGGTATCCTGCTTTGACTACAGCATTACATGCTGACTGTGGTGGTATCCTGCTATGACTACAGCATTGTATGCTGACTGTGGTGGTATCCTGCTATGACTACAGCATTACATGCTGACTGTGGTGGTATCCTGCTATGACTTCAGCATTGCATACTGACTGCGGTGGTATCCTACTATGACTACAGCATTGCATGCTGACTGCCGTTGTATCCTGCTATGACTTCAGCATTGCATGCTGACTGTGGTTGTATCCTGCTATGACTATAGCAGTGCATGCTGACTATGGTAATATCCTGCTATGACTACAGCATTGCATCCTGACTGGTGTTATCCTGCTATGACTACAGCATTGCATGCTGACTGGTGGTGTCCTGCTATGACTACAGCATTGCATACTGACAGTGGTGGTATCCTGCTATGACTACAGCATTGCATACTGACTGCGGTGGTCTCCTGCTATGACTACAGCATTGGATGCTGACTGGTGGTTTCCTGCTATGACTACAGTATTGCATGCTGACGGTGGTGGTATCCTGCTATGATTACAGCAGTGCATACTGACTGTGGTACCTGCTATGATTACAGCAGTGCATACTGACTGGTGGTACCTGCTATGATTACAGCAGTGCATATTGTTGTGGTACCTGCTATGATTACACCAGTGCATACTGACTGTGGTGGGACCTGCTATGATGACAGCATTGCATACTGACTGTGGTGGTATCCTGCTAGGACTACAGCATTGCATTCTGACTGTGGTGGTATCCTGCTATGATTACAGCAGTGCATACTGACTGTGGTACCTGCTATGATTACATCAGTGCATAGTGACTGGTGGTACCTGCTATGATTACAGCAGTGCATATTGTTGTGGTACCTGCTATGATTACACCAGTGCATACTGACTGTGGTGGGACCTGCTATGATGAGAGCATTGCATACTGACTGTGGTGGTATCCTGCTATGACTACAGCATTGCATTCTGACTGTGGTGGTATCCTGCTATGACTACAGCATTGCTTGCTGACTGTGGTGGTATCCTGCTATGACTACAACATTGCATGCTGACTGTGGTGGTATTCTGCTATGACTACAGCATTGCATGCTGACTGTGGTTGTATCCTGCTATGACTATAGCAGTGCATGCTGACTATGGTGGTATCCTGCTATGACTACAGGATTGCATACTGACTGTGGTGGTATTCTGCTATGACTACAGCATTGCATACTGACTGTGGTGGTATCCGGCTATGACTACAGCATTGCATGCTGACTGGTCGTATCCTGCTATGACTACAGCATTGTGATGCTGACTGTGGTTGTATCCTGCTATGACTACAGCATTGCATGCTGACTGTGGTGGTATCGTGCTATGACTACAGCATTGCTTGCTGACTGGTGGTATCCTGCTATGACTACAGCATTGCATGCTGACTGTGGTGGTATCCTGCTATGACTACACCATTGCATGCTGACTGTGGTGGTATCCTGCTATGACTACAGCATTGCATACTGACTGTAGTGGTATCCTGCTATGACTACAGCATTGCATGCTGACTGTTGTGGTATCCTGCTATGACTACAGCATTGCATACTGACTGCAGTGGTATCCTGCTATGACTTCAGCATTGCATACTGACTGCGGTGGTATCCTGCTATGACTACACCATTGCATTGCTCGGGGCTGGTGCAGGAAGTGGAATCCCCGTCATGGTTGTTCAAGACCATTGTCATCGCCATCTCGTCGTCATCACCATGTCCTCATTGTCGTCTCCGTCTTCACCATCCCGGGGTGCGGACATTATTTCCCCCTCTATCAGCCCATGGGGGGCTTCCATTTTATGGGAGTCTGCGATTTTGCATTGATTTCCGCAAGCAGAACACATTTTCTGTGGCGGACGCATATCCACTCCCTTGGATGGATGACTCCTTGGATGCTTTGTTGTGTACACGGTTCTTTTTAACCCTCGATTTGTTGTCCGGGTTTTGGCACTTGCCTTTGGATGAAGAATCCAAGCCTAAAACCATGTGACTTTACCGAAAAAACTAAGAATATACCCCAAGGATTGTTCCAAGTTAATTGCCTCCCTATGGGGCTGCAATCGGCTTCTGCCACATTCCAGCAGCTTATGGAAATGGTCTTGGCAGGTCTTCAATGGGACTTGTGCCTCATTTACCTGGACGATGGCATTGTATTCGGGGACACATTTCAGGAGCATATTCTTGGTTCTTTTGGTAAAATCACGTAGATAGAAAAATATAAATAAGAAAATTTTAATACATTTTTTAAAAAAATAATAAAAATAATGATGAATTAAATATTATGAAAGCAAAAAAACACAATGAAAATAAAAAATAAAAATAGTAAAATAAAATTATAAATAAATTAAAAAGAATAAATACAAAAAACCTAAGACGTTTCGATCACAATACAAGTGTTCTTCATCAGGCGGAGAGAAAAGAGGCGGCAAGCCTCCAAATGTATAAGGGTTCCAAAGTGAGTGGGCGGGGGACGAGAGCTGCGCAAGCAACACGCTAATGCAGGAGCTTGTGCAGCGCAACCAGCATGGGCGGGGTAGCCAGTCAGCCAGCGGTAATGTAGGAGCAGACAATGGGGGGGAGGAAGGGGGCAGAGATAGGGGGAGAGGATGGTGGAGGGGGGGTCAGAAATAGGGGGGGAGCAGGGGGTAGAGATGGGGGGGGGCATTTCAACTCGCTCCACACATCCACACTACTGACGGTAAAGGTTGACAAGAAAACACAAGTCATGACCCAAAGTGGTTGATGACATCTTTCCAATGATTGCTGGGTTTAAAACCGTCGTCTCGGTTGAAATTGTGACTGTGTCTGTATATATGGATGGCTTCGTGAACGAATCTTTGTTGATAGTCAGTCGGCTTGGAAAGTACCATTGTCTTAGAGAAATCAATTTCATGTGAGCCAGCTGCATTAAAGTAATGATCAGCCACGACAGAAGTATTGGTCCTGTCGTGTTTGAGATCTGCCTTATGTTCAAGAACACGGTCAGAGACATGTTGCTTAGTTTCCCCAATGTAACTGCTGCTACAAATACAGCTTAGTTTGTAGACGTCGGGATATTGCATGTCAGGAATTTTGTCCTTCACAGATGGGATCAGGTCACAAATTTTATGCACTGTGTTAAATCGAACCTGGATCTTGTGTTTGTTCATTATTTTGGAAATATTTTTGGTTACCCCTGCTATGTATGGCAAGGTGATGGTTTTGATTGGATCCTCAGATGGCTCCTTCACGGTTGGGGTGATGGCTTTGTGGATAGTGTAGTCAGAATATCCATTCGCCTTGAGAGCTTGGTGTACGTGCTTGAGTTCACTGGTCAGGTGTTCATGGTCGGGGATACATTGAGCTCTATGGTGTAGCGTTTTGATGAGGGCATTTTTCTGGGATGGATGGTGGTGGGAATCAGGTTTACTTTCGTGTAGACAGAGTGGCTCATTGAGCCATCTGGTCTCATGCCATCTTTTTCTATCTCCATAGTGAATTTGTTTGCTGGGTGTATGGAATTGATGTGGTTGAGGAATTATTTCAGAGCTGGTCGGCCATGTGGCCAGATGACAAACGTGTCATCCACGTACGTCTTCCACAAAGACGGGCGTAGAGTGGATGCCTGGATGGCGTCCGTCTAAAATTTTTCCATTCAAATGTTGGCCACAACCGGAGATGAGGGAGAACCCATTGGGGTGCCTTCAGTTTGTTTGTAGAATGGTCCATTCCAAGTGAAGACTGTATTGGTGAGGCAGTGTCTCATCAGGGCTGTTACATCAGCATTCAGTCCTTGTTGGACCAAATCTTCAATTATTGCAATGGTATCGGGCACAGGAACTTTGGTGAACAAAGAAACTACATTGAAACTAACGAGCAAATCACCTGGGGACAGTGAAACCAGGTGAGCTGAGTTAAGAATAGAAGAGGTGGTCTTGCCAGTGAATGGTGCAAGGTCTCCGACAGATATCGGGCCAGTTTGTAGGTGCGTGAGTCAATGGTGGAGACGATGAGACGAAGGGGTATACCTTCTTCATGGATTTTTAGTAAGCCATATTTTAATTTGTAATTTACATTTAATTTTACAATTTTAACTTTTTATTTTTATTGTTTTTTTCTTTCTTTTATTATTATTATTTTTTTTTATTTCTTTTTGTTTCTATATACGTGATTTTACCGAAAGAACCAAGAATATGAATTCCTGCAGTCACGAACGTTTTAAGTCAAAGTTTCAGGAGCATTTATAAGCATCTGCGGTTCGTGTTTGTCTCAGAGTCCGTAAAACTTTGCTAATGCTGAAGCGTGACTTCTATTGGCCCGGTATGATGGATCATGTATACTACATGGTGAAATGTTGTACTGACTGCACACGCCACAAGCCACTATCACAAATATCACGGTGTCTCAAATTAACGAGCTAGTCAAATTAGATGTTCTCGGGCCATTCCCACTACTCAGAGGGGAAAACATTTCTCCTGGTCGGGGTGGAATATCTTTCCCGGTGGCCGATGGCATGGCCTCTGCCAGACCAGTCGGCCACATCCATTGCGGACAAATTTCTGCACGTCTACGTAATGGATAAAGGAGCTCCTGAACAACTTATTACAGATCAGGGGTGGAATTTTTCTTCTAAATTGTTATGGGAGGTGTGTGACTCGCTGGGTACAAGAAAAATTAGAACTTCGCTCTACCATCCTCAGACGGATGGGATGGTGGAACGCTTGCACAGGACTCTTATGTCCATGTTGTGCCAAAGAGTTAATGAGGTGCAGTTGGACTGGAATTTGCACATCCCCGGTGTCCTGGCTGCATATAGATTGGCCCATCATGCTTTAACAGGATTCTCCCCGTTTAATATCATGTACAGGAGGGAGAGTGATCCCCCCATGGAAGCACAGTTGGGCATGGACTTGGGTAAAAAGAGGGCCGTCATGCCCATGCCCATGCAGGTCATGCTTAGGCGTTTGAAGGAGGCGCGGGAGGCGTCTCAGGAAAATTCGGCCAAACGGCAGCATGCAAATGAGAAGCTCGTGGGGCAACGGGAGTCCGGGGCCCCATGGACAACTGGGGACAAGGCGTCGTTGCATTGTCCCCAGGTGTCCCTGGGTATGTCCCCTAAATTATACTGGCCGTTGCAGGGCCCTGTTGAGGTGATCAAGGTCAAGAGGCCGCAGTTTGTGTATATACAGGTCGGTCGCCATCGCTATTTTGTGCACCCGTCACGGTTAAAACCCTATGTTCCACCCTATTAGATAGTTCATCTCCATCTCCAGAGCGGCGGGCGTCGGATGTGTCCGACGAGTCGGGGCGACTGAGCCCAGAAGCTGAAGTCCAGGGATCCCCCGGCAGCGCTTCCGTGTGAAGGACCGTGCATGGAAGCCCAGTTGCCATCTTCTTCTCCCAGGGAGGAGCCGCACCCTTTAGGCCATTTGTGATGTTCCGGTGGTTCCCAGCGCGCAAGTTCCTGCTCGTGGTGGGGGACTGGCGTCGAGGACTCGCTCCAAGAGTGCTTCGTTTGCGCTGAACAGCTCCCTTCCCATCATGACAATTGTGTTCCGACGTCATCCGGCTGGTGGCCACCACCGCAAGCCAGACTGCAGCTTCCGTTTGATCTGGGATCCACCCTAATGCTCGTGACTGCGGCGTGCCTGCGGACGTCATGAATTGTTGCACTTCCCTCACGGTTCTGGTTAAATAATTACGGGGTCTTGTTGCTGATGTCCGCTAACCCCTGTTAAAGTAATTATGTTAGCCGAGACAGCTGTTTTTTTTTTTTCATGGGGGAGGGGTGATGTAGGGGTATAGCTCTGGCTGCTGGTGGCCACCCGCGTGCGCGGGCGAAACAACCACTGGTTCCCGCGTGGGCGCGGCGGTGGAAGGCGACCCATCCGCCTGCAGCCCCTGCGCTGCGGATCCTCCGGCGGGTGCAGCCAGCCCAATTTGGATGACCAGCTGTGCAGCAGAGGAGAACAGTTGTCCGAGGCACCCGGTGAGTTCGCGTGATCCCTCGTCGGCCGCTGCCTCAGGACACATGGCCGGGTTCCCGGATTCCGGGGCTGTTAAGGGGATAACGTTTCTGTTATCATCGTCCTCTGAGGACACTACACGTGGGTTCTTCCACGTCGCTGCTTTCAATATCAATATTTTTTTTCTTTCCGTTTCTAGCACCAAATGTAGTGACTCAATTCGGAGACAGTAAGACTTTGAGGCACTTATTTTATTTCAAAAGGACCTTCAGGATGACACACACCTGACGTGGGTGAACACTATTATTATTAAGTCTGTCTATTGTCAGCAACCACTACTCAGTTAGAACTGTTGGTAGGCTGTCTGACTAGCCGCGCCCCATGATGGTGAAGATGGAGACGACGACGAGGAGATGGTGATGACGACGAGATGGTGACAACGATGTACTTGAGAAGCACGATGGGGATCCCACTTCCAGCAACAGCCCCGAGGTCCAGCTGAGAGAATGACGATGTGCTCTATCTTTTTGAATTGAGAAAGCTCAAAGTGCTCATCCTTACCGATGTTGCTAGTAGGTGACTTAGCGTTTTTAAGGATTGCAGCGATTTCCGATCTTGCCACGTCTGCAGTAATATGTCCCAAACCCTTAAGGTCTCCTTAGACCTGGGCAATGATATCATCAACTGGGATGTGTTTAGGGGTGACTGCAAAATTCAACCCTTTGGCTAGAACCGATTTTAGGCTGTCGGAAATTGGACTGTTACTCTGAATGATAACAATCGTGTCAACCTCTAACTTTGTTGTAGCTGATGTTTTCACGGAAAAATTTGTTACAGATGCCATACAGGCATGCACTGTATGTCCGTCCTTGTGGAAGAGGTACGCAGATGACACGTTCGTCATCTGGCCATGTGACCGACCAGCTCTGAACCAGTTCCTCAACCAATTCCATACACCCAGCCATCAAATTCACCATGGAGGTGGAAAAGGATGGCAAGTTACCATTCTTGGATGTTTTAATGGAAAAGAGACCAGATGACTCAATGGGACACTGTCTACAGGAAAGCCACCCATATGAATGCCTACCTAAAACCTGACTCCCACCACCATCCATCCCAGAAGAATTCCCTCATCAAAACTCTACACCATAGAGCTCGATGTATTTCCGACCATCATCTCCTAGCCAGTGAACTGGAACACGTACACCAAGCTCTCAAGATGAATGGATATTCAGACTACACAATGCTTAAAGCTATCACCCCAACCGCTGAGAAAGAACCATCTGAGGACCCAATCAATACCGTCACCTTGCCATACATAGCAGGGGTCACCAAAAATATTTCCAAAATCATTCATAATCTGCGAAGGATGTGATCTCTGACATGCAATACCCCGGCGTCTACAAACTAAGCTGTGTCTGTGGCAGTAGTTACATTGGGGAAACTAAGCGACATGTCTCGGACCGTGTTCGGGAACATAAGGCAGATCTGAAACATGGTAGGACCAATACCTCGGCTGTGGCTGATCACTGTTTAAATGCGATGAGCTCACACGAAATTGATTTATCCAAAACGAAAGTACTTTGCAAACCCACCGGCTATCACCAAAGATTCGTTCATGAAGCCATCCAGATATATAGACACAGACACAATTTCAACCGAGAATATGGGTACAAACTGAGCAATCATTTGAAGGACGTTATTAACCAGTTCAAGTCATAACTGGCTGTGATGTTTCCATCCTACCTTCCGATGTTAGTTGTTATTTTCGACTTTCTGATTTTACATTAATAGGTTAAATGTCTCACACTAACACAGCCACCATCGCTCACGTCCTCGACATCGCGGCGGCTTTGCAATCTTACATTAACATGCTAATCTCTCACATTACAATAGCCACCTCTGTGCCCTCGGCGTGGAAGTCGCCCTCCCATCTTACATTAACATGCAAATTTCTCATTTAACATCACTAGCCCCGCCCACTTTGTTTATGACCCTTGGGCTACACCCATTTCAAACCTATAAAAAGTCTGCCTCAGCAGCTTTCCCCCTCCTTTTTCCTCCTGATGACGATTGCTTATGTTGCGATCGAAACGTCATAGTTTTTTGTTTTATAATTTTGTTCTGCGTGACTTTACCAAAAGATACTCTTTGGTTCTTTCGAAAAGGAACGTAGGTATAAAAATAAAAAAATAAAAATTATATATCACGACGTTTCGATTGCAACACAATCGGTCATTCTCAGACAGAAAAAAATAATCCAGCAATGGAACTGAAGAACCACCGGGCCATACCTACGTAACTTTTACCGAAATAACCAAAAAGTATGGATTCCTGCAGTCACGAAAGCTTTAAGCCATGGTTTATGCTCCTTAATAAATGAAGACACCAAAACGTCTTGACCGCTTACGACGTATGGTGCCTCGTCAGCAGCATCGGGCTCCCTTGAATCAGTGTTGGTGAACTGCCGATATTACACAGACTCTCGTCTTGAAATGGGGGATGAGTTGAGAAAATCTAGAAATCCACGTGGAGGACAAATAGAGTGGACTTTGAACGTTGGAATGTAAGCTCGTGGATTATTGCATTGCGCGGGTGCATGGGGATATTGCGGGGACAGTGGCTTCCACACAGAACTTCGATGTGGGGTCTATCTCCGTTAGATTATTGGGCAAGTTGTAACACAGGGGCGCGTTGAATATGGAAGACTACATACTCTAATCTCCGCTAACAGATTATATCCTCATGTTTGCGTCAGGATAAACAATTCATACATTACAGCCTATGGTGCTACACATTTCAGGTTGCGGTAGTGCTATGGTTAACGTGCTGTGATACAAACCCGGCAATCCAGGTTCGATTCCCGTTCACGGTCAACACCTGCGATGGTTATCTGAACCGGTCCCAGGCCTCCCCTTGGTCGACTTAGCCTTAAATGAGTACCTAGTGCGGTTTGTAGTAAGCTTCGCCACTGAGGAGACAAAGGCGGCTGGGAATGGTGCTGTTAAGGCTTCAGCGGGGATCTTTGTCTTTGTTTGCTACACAGCATAGGTCGGCCTCTGTAGAGGAGGCAGAGGAGCAGGCTCGTGAAGGACGCTACTGGGCAGTGCCAGGGTAGGTGCACTGTGAGTCTATTGGGCAGTTGGAGGCCGTCACCCTCTAACAACAGCAGAGGTTGGAGGAGCAACGCTCAGAACTAGCATCATCAGGCGGCAGCAAGCATTGTGTATAAATTCACCTGTTTTGGTCTTAAGGAAAATCGTGCAAAATATAGAAAAGGTAAGAAAGTCACAAAACATAAATACATAACCAAACAAATTATGAAGTCCAAATTTGCAACACTGAATGCATTCTTGGGGCAAGGCAGCAAAACAAAAAACAATAGTCCCAGATTTCGATTTAAAGCTTTCATGACTGCAATGATTCATCTTCTTTGGTTCTTTCGGTAAAGTCACGTAGAATGAGAATAAAATAATAAATTGATAAAATAAAATGACGCAATAATATTCTCATCAGAAGGCCGATGTGTTGTGGCCGAAACGTCGTGAGAATATTATTGTGTTATTTTATTTTTCGATTTAAAGCTTTCGTGACTGCAATGATTCATCTTCTTTGGTTCTTTCGGTAAAGTCACGTAGAATGAGAATAAAATAATAAATTGATAAAATAAAATAACACAATAATATTCTCACGACGTTTCGGCCACAACACAAGCGGCCTTCATCAGGTGAAGGGAGCGAGACTGTCTGGTAGGACAGCGCTGGAGTGAGAGAGCCACGTTCAGATCACGGCTTTTAAGCTGTGTGAGAGGAACAAAGAGCCCTCAAATTTCCGTACCACGGATAGCTACGGGCCCCGTTCAGACGGACGAGTTCGTCCATGGTCGGAACAGAGGAGGGGGAGAGAGACAGCTGCGAAGCCCTAGTATACTCCATGTTGTAAACCATACCATTAACCGTGGTGTGAGAGGTATTAAGAGGCAATGCTGGCGAAAGAGCTGCGGTCTGAAGGTCATCGTAAAATTACAATTAATTAAGAACAGAAATGATTTAACACATCTTTCCAGTGGGTACTAAGCCTGAATCCATCTTCTCGGTTGAAATTGTCTCTGTGCTTGTATATGTGAATGGCCTCATGAACGAATCTCTCATGGTAGCCAGTTGGTTTGCAAAGAACCTCCGTCTTGGAGAAGTCAATGTCATGTGAGCCCACTGAATTGTAACAGTGATCTGCCACGGCAGAGGAGTTCGTCTTACCGTGTTTCAAGTCTGCTTTATGTTCGCGGATGCGGTCCGAGATATGTCTTTTGGTTTCTCCAATGTAGCTACTACCACAGAGGCACTTTAGTTTGTAAACGCCCGGGTACTGTATGTCTGGAAGAGCATCTTTTACAGATGGAACTAAATCACGGATTTTGTGTACTGTGTTGAATCGGACCTGGATCTTGTGTTTATTCAGGATTTTGGAGATCTTTTTAGTGACCCCTGCAATGTAGGGTAAGGTGATGGTTTTGAGTGGCTCCACAAGAGGATCCTTCTTCATGACTGGAGTGATGGCTTTGCGGATTGTGTAGTCGGAGTAGCCATTAGCCCTGAGAGCCTGGTGTACGTGCTTGAGTTCACTGGTAATGTGTTCCTGGTCGGAAATGCATTGGACTCTATGGTATAGAGTCTTGATGAGGCAGTTCTTCTGGGATGGATGGTGGTGGGAATCTGGTTTCAAGTAAGCATCTGTATGGGTAGCTTTCCTGTAGACAGAGTGGCTCATTGAACCATCATGTCTCCTTTTAATTAAGACATCCAGAAAGGGTAGTTTGCCATCTTTTTTATCAATTTATTATTTTATTCTCATTCTACGTGACTTTACCGAAAGAACCAAAGAAGAATAGTCCCAGACTTCACCAAAACAACAACACACTGCACATGAACATTGAACTATCGATGCATGAGGGGCAAGGATCAAGGATACAAATCACATCTGCAATTTCTTTTGTGTCCAGCAACTCCGATTATAACGTTTGGTTCCGTACTATGCAAAATTAGTTAAATGTACAACAGTTATAGTCTGCAACGTCAAAGGCTTGGTCACCTATTCATATTTTTGTTTGAGGAAGAGTTAAATGGAAATTTGATGCACGTCTTATGTTTCTTGGGTTAATGAATTAGCTAAGTGCAACACAGATTTGCCAATACGGGTTTTATGAATGACCAGGGCCCACTTTAGATGTCTTCTTGCATCAAGGCGATGTGAGACTGGATTGTAAGATGTTTAAGTCGAGGGAACACCTAGCCTGGCATGCAATCGGTGTGTTTGGTAGCTGCACGACTATCTGATGAGCTCTCGGGTTGGAAAACGCGTGGCGCATCGTGCCAATGCGCGACGTTTCGCCTGCCCAGTTCCTCAGGAAGCTCGCTCGCTCCAGGCACGTGGGGCGCAACATTCATGCGGTACAACAAATAAAAGATCCCCCGCGTAGGCTTAACAGACCGTTGGGGCAAGTGCTGTTACGGAGCACCGCCTATGAAGGCCAGCACGGCACGTGGGGTTGGGTGGCCAGCTCCACCCCCGGCCGCCTTTGTCTCTCCCGAGTGGCGATGTTTACACATCGCACCAGGTACTCATTTGAGGCTGAGTCGACCTAGAAGAGGCCCAGGACCGGTTCACATAATCGAACTCGGGTCGCCAGGATCTTAGCGCAAAATACACTATTTTCAAATGAATATGAGTTTTAGTCCATGTTAATTTATGGCCATATGTATGCCTATATATATTGATAAATATTAATAATGTTGTTCATTTACAGAGATGCAGAGTTAAATTGAGACTATATGGATGAATAAAACAAGATACAGAGAAGTCAGCAAAGTGACATTCTATCAGCAATGCCATCCATTCAGAGCATCGGCTCGATAACCGATGTGCCACCGCTCCCCACACGCGGTACAACGCACACCTGTGAACATCGATCGGAGAATTCGTAGCCTCTTTGTAGATGCCATTCCGGATAAAGCCCTCTCTCCATGAGTGTTACTGTGTTCTTTACTTTGCCACGGTTCGGTAAAGGGGTCGGTGCCTCAGGGACCGGCCGTTCAAGTACTCACTACTGACGTTAGCATTGCGCTCTCTTGCTCGTCACTAAGCGAGCATTGGATCCAGCAGCGGATTGACGAGATTGCCGGTGCGCCTCTCATTGCTGCCTCGGGTGTAACTGCTGCTGCATTCCCCATCCCAGTAAAAAGTCATTATCTTTGTTCAATCTATAACTATAGACTTAAAAGTTACAATGTAAATTCTAGATTTAAAGCTTTCGTGACTGCTAGGATCCATACTCTTTGGTTCTATTGGGTAAAGTCACGTAGGTGAAAATAAAATAACAAAAAATCACGACGTTTCGGCCACGACACAAGCGGCCTTCATCAGGTGAAGGGACGAGACTGTCTGGAGGACAGCGCTGGAGTGGAAGAAGCCACGCTTAGATCGCGATCTTTAAGCTGTGTGAGAAGAAAAAAGGCCAAGTGCCTTGACAAAGGAATTGGCATATAATTTAGCATTGAAATGGCTCATTGAAATAGCTAAGTTAAAGTATACACATCCGCAGAGGTACCCCTTGACAAAGGAATTAGCATCGAATTTAGCATTGAAATGGCTGAGTGATTAGCTTGTAACTGGTCACAGAAATAGCTACGTTAAAGTTAGAGCATATACGTTCACCGAGGCACCTAGTACTCATCAAACAGGAGAATTTAGCGAAACACAACCACGCTCAGACATCGGACCTGTGTGCGAGCAAACAAGGTGTTCTGACAAAGAAATTAGCATAAAAATTAGCATTTGATTGTCGGATTTTAGGAAAGAGGTGGTGTACGTGCCGGTGGACTCGCAGTTTTGCGCGGGGGGGGGAAGGGGGGAGGGGGGAGTTTACCTATTGACGGTGTGAAAAGGGGGAATTTATAAGAGCTGCGAAAGTTTGGGGTACCACTACTTGAAAAATATACTGTACCATTGAAATTAGTTTAATGTTTAGTTCGATTTAGAACATCTTTCCAATGGATGCTTAATTTGAAACCATCCTCTCGGTTGAAATTGTGTCTGCGTTTGTAGATCTGAATTTCTTCATGAACAAATCTCTGATAAAAGCCCGTGGGTTTGCAAAGAACCTTGGTATCGGAGAAAATTATATCGTGATCCCCCACAGCGTTGTAACATTGATCAGCCACGGCAGAAGAATTCGTTTTGCCGTGTTTCAAATCTGATTTGTGCTCGCGAATTTGGTCAGAGACATGTCGCTTTGTCTCACCGATGTAGCAATCACCGCAGGTACAACTCAATTTGTAAACCCGGGGTACTGTAAATCAGGAATGACATCCTTCACGGATGGGATCAGATCACGAATTTTGTGTACTGTATTTAACCGGACCTGGATCTTGTGTTTGTTTAGAATTTTGGAAATCTTTTTAGTAACGCCTGCTATATATGAAGTGTGATGGTTTTGACCGGAGTATCAAGTGGTTGTTTCTGTATGGAGGGAGAGACAGCTTGGCGGATGGTACGGTCAGAGTAACCATTCCTTTTGAGGGCCAGGTGTACATGTTTTAATTCACAGGTCAGGTGGTGTTGGTCCGAAATGCAATGATCCCTATGGTATAAAGTTTTGATGAGAGAATTCTTTTGGGCTGGGTGGTGGTGGGAATCAGGTTTCAAGTAGGAATCTGTGTGGGTGGGTTTCTTGTAGACAGAATGCCCCAATGAGCCATCAGGTCTCCTCTCAAACAGAACATCTAAGAATGGTAGCTTGCCATCTTTCTCCAGTTCCATGGTGAATTTGATGGCGGGATGTCTGGAACTGATGTGGTGTAGGAAAAGGTTCAGAGCTGGGAGGCCATGTGGCCAAATGACGAAAGTGTCATCCACATATCTCTTCCACAGGGAAGGTCTGAGGGTGGAAGTCTGGATAGCGTCTGATTCAAATTTCTCCATGAAAATATTGGCTATCACTGGGTGATAAGGGGGATCCCATGGGGGTACCCTCATTTTGTTTGTAGAAGGAGCCCTTCCAAATAAAGTAGGTATTGTTGAGGCAGTGCCTAACCAGTGCAGGTGTGTCGGGGTCTAGTCCATGTTGGACCAAATTTTCAATTATTTCAATATATTTTCATGGAGAAATTTGAATCAGGGGGAGAGGGTGGGGGGGAGAGGGTGGGGGGGGAGAGGGTGGGGGGGAGAGGATGGGGGGGGGAGAGGGTGGGGGGGAGAGGGTGGGGGGGGAGAGGGTGGGGGGGGAGGGGGTGGGGGGGGAGGGGGTGGGTGGGGGAGGGGTGGGGGGGGAGGGGTGGGGGGGGAGGGGGTGGGGGGGGGAGGGGGTGGGGGGGGAGGGGGTGGGGGGGGAGGGGGTGGGGGGGGGAGGGGGTGGGGGGGGGAGGGGGTGGGGGGGGGAGGGGTGGGGGGGGGGAGGGGGTGGGGGGGGGAGGGGGTGGGGGGGGGGAGGGGGTGGGGGGGGAGGGGGTGGGGGGGGAGGGGGTGGGGGGGGGGAGGGGGTGGGGGGGGGGAGGGGTGGGGGGGGAGGGGGTGGGGGGGGGAGGGGGTGGGGGTGGGGGAGGGGGGTGGGGGGGGAGGGGGAGGGGGTGGGGGGGGAGGGGGTGGGGGGGGAGGGGGTGGGGGGGGGAGGGGGTGGGGGGGGGAGGGGGTGGGGGGGGGAGGGGTGGGGGGGGGAGGGGGTGGGGGGGGAGGGGGTGCCGCAAGCGTTCAGTGGCCCTCTCCTCAGTCGCTCGACAGCACGTTCGCGGGGAAGCTGTGTGGCAAATCATTCGTAAACGACCTGGTTCTGGCTCGGGGTTTCGTAAGTAGCAGAGCAGCTTTCTCGCTGCGATCTACTGAAAGTCAGCCCCTCGAGACAAGGCTTTGTCCTGGCGCCACCCCATGGGCACCGCGGCTCCTAAAAGAACCCATACGCACTCATGTGACAATTATTCTTCGTCCTAAAAGAGCACGCCGACATCCCCGTGGGATACTGGAGGTCTCGGCGGACTTTGCTCGGTCGGAAAAAAACGGTTAGGGGAGCCGCCTGGCCATGCTCTGGGTGTCTGTCAAAGTGCAATTTTTCACCTGCAAATTCCTATGTCGGGGGTAGCAACGCGAAAATGACCCGTTTTCCCATTCAGAATCAGAATCAGAAAGGGTTTTATTCGCCATGAAAGTTTACACCGACACGGAATTTACTTTGGCGGGATGGTGCATACATTGAACATATAGGAATCTAAAATCTTAAATAAGTTTTAAACAAGTCTTATACTATAATAATAAGGCTTATAAGTCTAACTAACACCAAGGGGCTGAAGTATATAAAATTTAATAAATATCGAATATAAAATAGGTTTAAGATATAATTTTAAAATAAAAAATACAAATAGGTTAGCATAGTTAATATCGGCAAGGTGTCATTATGTAGATAAAATGTTAACAGGCCAGCAGCAGATGGGAAGAAACTGTCTTTATGGCGTGAGGTTTTGGTCCTGATGGACCGAAGCCTTCTGCCGGAGGGGAGTAGCTGAAACAAAGAGTGTCCAGGGTGGGAGGAATCGGCCACAATCTTCCTCGCTCGCCTCATGGTCCTTGTCGTGTGCAGGTCCTCGAGGGTTGGTAGATTGCAGGCAATTACCTTCTCAGCAGTGTGGATGATACGCTGCAGTCTGCTCTTGTCCTTGGCAGTTGCAGCAGCGTACCAGCCGGTTATGGAGGAGGTGAGGATGGATTCAATGATCGCTGTATAGATTTACACCATCATTGTCTTTGGCAGGTTGAATTTCTTCAGCTGCCGTAGAAAGTACATCCTCTGT
>NW_027423311.1:0-117268 GCF_048934315.1 Petromyzon marinus | reverse complement strand
TTCCCCACTGCTCTTCTCCCTGTATACCAACAGCTGCACCTCCAATCATCTGTCCGTCAAACTCTTGAAGTTTGTCGGACGACACCACCCTCATTGGGCTGATCTCTGGTGGGGATGAGTCTGACTATAGGTGGGAAGCTGACAACCTGGTGACCTGGTGTAGCCAGAACAACTTAGAGCTAAATGCTCTAAATACAGTTGAGATGGTTGTGGACTTCAGGAAGAATACAGCCCCACTCACCCCCATCACCCTGTTAGACTCCCCAGTCAAAATTGTAGAGTCCTTCCGCTTCCTGGGCACTATTCTCTCCCGGGACCTCAAGTGGGAACTGAACATCAGCTCCCTCACCAAGAGAGCTCCACAGAGGATGTACTTTCTACGGCAGCTGAAGAAATTCAACCTGCCAAAGACAATGATGGTGTAAATCTATACAGCGATCATTGAATCCATCCTCACCTCCTCCATAACCGGCTGGTACGCTGCTGCAACTGCCAAGGACAAGAGCAGACTGCAGCGTATCATCCACACTGCTGAGAAGGTAATTGCCTGCAATCTACCAACCCTCGAGGACCTGCACACGACAAGGACCATGAGGCGAGCGAGGAAGATTGTGGCCGATTCCTCCCACCCTGGACACTCTTTGTTTCAGCTACTCCCCTCCGGCAGAAGGCTTCGGTCCATCAGGACCAAAACCTCACGCCATAAAGACAGTTTCTTCCCATCTGCTGCTGGCCTGTTAACATTTTATCTACATAATGACACCTTGCCGATATTAACTATGCTAACCTATTTGTATTTTTTTATTTTAAAATTATATCTTAAACCTATTTTATATTCGATATTTATTAAATTTTATATACTTCAGCCCCTTGGTGTTAGTTAGACTTATAAGCCTTATTATTATAGTATAAGACTTGTTTAAAACTTATTTAAGATTTTAGATTCCTATATGTTCAATGTATGCACCATCCCGCCAAAGTAAATTCCGTGTCGGTGTAAACTTTCATGGCGAATAAAACCCTTTCTGATTCTGATTCTGAATGGGAAAACGGGTCATTTTCGCGTTGCTACCCCCGACATAGGAATTTGCAGGTGAAAAATTGCACTTTGACAGACACCCAGAGCATGGCCAGGCGGCTCCCCTAACCGTTTTTTTCCGACCGAGCAAAGTCCGCCGAGACCTCCAGTATCCCACGGGGATGTCGGCGTGCTCTTTTAGGACGAAGAATAATTGTCACATGAGTGCGTATGGGTTCTTTTAGGAGCCGCGGTGCCCATGGGTGGCGCCAGGACAAAGCCTTGTCTCGAGGGCTGACTTTCAGTAGATCGCAGCGAGAAAGCTGCTCTGCTACTTACGAAACCCCGAGCCAGAACCAGGTCGTTTACGAATGATTTGCCACACAGCTTCCCCGCGAACGTGCTGTCGAGCGACTGAGGAGAGGGCCACTGAACGCTTGCGGCACCCCCCCCCTCCCCCCACCCCCTCCCCCCCCCCCACCCCCCTCCCCCCCTCCCCCTCCCCCTCCCCCCCCCCCCCCCCCCCCCCCCCCCTCCCCCCCCTCCCCCCCCCCCCCACCCCCCCCCCCCCACCCCCTCCCCCCCCCCACCCCCTCCCCCCCCCCCCCACCCCCTCCCCCCCCCCCCCACCCACCCCCCCCCCCCCCCCCCCTCCCCCCCCCCCCACCCCCTCCCCCCCCCCCCCACCCCCTCCCCCCCCCCACCCCCTCCCCCCCCCCCCCCCCCTCCCCCCCCCCCCCACCCCCTCCCCCCCCCCCCCCCCCCCCCCCCCCCCCCCCCCCCACCCCCTCCCCCCCCCCCCCCCCCCACCCCCCTCCCCCCCACCCCCTCCCCCCCCCACCCCCTCCCCCCCCCACCCCCTCCCCCCCCCACCCCCCACCCCCCCTCCCCCCCCCACCCCCCCCCTCCCCCCCCCACCCCCCCTCCCCCCCCCACCCCCTCCCCCCCCACCCCCTCCCCCCCCCCCCCCCCCTCCCCCCCCCCCCCCCCACCCCCTCCCCCCCCACCCCCTCCCCCCCCACCCCCTCCACCCCCCCCACCCCCTCCCCCCCCCACCCCCTCCCCCCCCCCCACCCCTCCCCACCCCCCCCCCCCCCCCCACCCCCTCCCCCCCCCACCCCCCTCCCCCCCCCCCCCCCCCCTCCCCCCCCACCCCCCCCCCCACCCCCTCCCCCCCCCCCACCCCCTCCCCCCCCCACCCCCTCCCCCCCCCCACCCCCTCCCCCCCCCACCCCCTCCCCCCCACCCCCTCCCCCCCCCACCCCCTCCCCCCCCCACCCCCTCCCCCCCCCCACCCCCTCCCCCCCCCACCCCCTCCCCCCCCACCCCCTCCCCCCCCACCCCCTCCCCCCCCCACCCCCTCCCCCCCCCACCCCCTCCCCCCCCCACCCCCTCCCCCCCCCACCCCCTCCCCCCCCCACCCCCTCCCCCCCCCACCCCCTCCCCCCCCCACCCCTCTCCCCCCCCCCACCCTCTCCCCCCCCACCCTCTCCCCCCCCCCACCCTCTCCCCCCCCCACCCTCTCCCCCCCCCACCCTCTCCCCCCCCCACCCTCTCCCCCCCCCACCCTCTCCCCCCCCCACCCTCTCCCCCCCCCACCCTCTCCCCCCCCCACCCTCTCCCCCCCCCACCCTCTCCCCCCCCACCCTCTCCCCCCCCCACCCTCTCCCCCCCCCACCCTCTCCCCCCCCCACCCTCTCCCCCCCACCCTCTCCCCCCCACCCTCTCCCCCCCACCCTCTCCCCCTGATTCAAATTTCTCCATGAAAATATATTGAAATAATTGAAAATTTGGTCCAACATGGACTAGACCCCAACACACCTGCACTGGTTAGGCACTGCCTCAACAATACCTACTTTATTTGGAAGGGCTCCTTCTACAAACAAAATGAGGGTACCCCCATGGGATCCCCCTTATCACCAGTGATAGCCAATATTTTCATGGAGAAATTTGAATCAGACGCTATCCAGACTTCCACCCTCAGACCTTCCCTGTGGAAGAGATATGTGGATGACACTTTCGTCATTTGGCCACATGGCCTCCCAGCTCTGAACCTTTTCCTACACCACATCAATTCCAGACATCCCGCCATCAAATTCACCATGGAAGTGAAGAAAGATGGCAAGCTACCATTCTTAGATGTTCTGTTTGAGAGTAGACCTGATGACTCATTGGGGCATTCTGTCTACAGGAAACCCACCCACACAGATTCCTACTTGAAACCTGATTCCCACCACCACCCAGCCCAAAATAATTATCTCATCAAAACTTTATACCATAGGGATCATTGCATTTCGGACCAACACCACCTGACCTGTGAATTAAAACATGTACACCTGGCCCTCAAAAGGAATGGTTACTCTGACCGTACCATCCGCCAAGCTGTCTCTCCCTCCATACAGAAACAACCACTTGATACTCCGGTCAAAACCATCACACTTCATATATAGCAGGCGTTACTAAAAAGATTTCCAAAATTCTAAACAAACACAAGATCCAGGTCCGGTTAAATACAGTACACAAAATTCGTGATCTGATCCCATCCGTGAAGGATGTCATTCCTGATTTACAGTACCCCGGGTTTACAAATTGAGTTGTACCTGCGGTGATTGCTACATCGGTGAGACAAAGCGACATGTCTCTGACCAAATTCGCGAGCACAAATCAGATTTGAAACACGGCAAAACGAATTCTTCTGCCGTGGCTGATCAATGTTACAACGCTGTGGGGGATCACGATATAATTTTCTCCGATACCAAGGTTCTTTGCAAACCCACGGGCTTTTATCAGAGATTTGTTCATGAAGAAATTCAGATCTACAAACGCAGACACAATTTCAACCGAGAGGATGGTTTCAAATTAAGCATCCATTGGAAAGATGTTCTAAATCGAACTAAACATTAAACTAATTTCAATGGTACAGTATATTTTTCAAGTAGTGGTACCCCAAACTTTCGCAGCTCTTATAAATTCCCCCTTTTCACACCGTCAATAGGTAAACTCCCCCTCCCCCCTTCCCCCCCCCGCGCAAAACTGCGAGTCCACCGGCACGTACACCACCTCTTTCCTAAAATCCGACAATCAAATGCTAATTTTTATGCTAATTTCTTTGTCAGAACACCTTGTTTGCTCGCACACAGGTCCGATGTCTGAGCGTGGTTGTGTTTCGCTAAATTCTCCTGTTTGATGAGTACTAGGTGCCTCGGTGAACGTATATGCTCTAACTTTAACGTAGCTATTTCTGTGACCAGTTACAAGCTAATCACTCAGCCATTTCAATGCTAAATTCGATGCTAATTCCTTTGTCAAGGGGTACCTCTGCGGATGTGTATACTTTAACTTAGCTATTTCAATGAGCCATTTCAATGCTAAATTATATGCCAATTCCTTTGTCAAGGCACTTGGCCTTTTTTCTTCTCACACAGCTTAAAGATCGCGATCTAAGCGTGGCTTCTTCCACTCCAGCGCTGTCCTCCAGACAGTCTCGTCCCTTCACCTGATGAAGGCCGCTTGTGTCGTGGCCGAAACGTCGTGATTTTTTGTTATTTTATTTTCACCTACGTGACTTTACCCAATAGAACCAAAGAGTATGGATCCTAGCAGTCACGAAAGCTTTAAATCTAGAATTTACATTGTAACTTTTAAGTCTATAGTTATAGATTGAACAAAGATAATGACTTTTTACTGGGATGGGGAATGCAGCAGCAGTTACACCCGAGGCAGCAATGAGAGGCGCACCGGCAATCTCGTCAATCCGCTGCTGGATCCAATGCTCGCTTAGTGACGAGCAAGAGAGCGCAATGCTAACGTCAGTAGTGAGTACTTGAACGGCCGGTCCCTGAGGCACCGACCCCTTTACCGAACCGTGGCAAAGTAAAGAACACAGTAACACTCATGGAGAGAGGGCTTTATCCGGAATGGCATCTACAAAGAGGCTACGAATTCTCCGATCGATGTTCACAGGTGTGCGTTGTACCGCGTGTGGGGAGCGGTGGCACATCGGTTATCGAGCCGATGCTCTGAATGGATGGCATTGCTGATAGAATGTCACTTTGCTGACTTCTCTGTATCTTGTTTTATTCATCCATATAGTCTCAATTTAACTCTGCATCTCTGTAAATGAACAACATTATTAATATTTATCAATATATATAGGCATACATATGGCCATAAATTAACATGGACTAAAACTCATATTCATTTGAAAATAGTGTATTTTGCGCTAAGATCCTGGCGACCCGAGTTCGATTATGTGAACCGGTCCTGGGCCTCTTCTAGGTCGACTCAGCCTCAAATGAGTACCTGGTGCGATGTGTAAACATCGCCACTCGGGAGAGACAAAGGCGGCCGGGGGTGGAGCTGGCCACCCAACCCCACGTGCCGTGCTGGCCTTCATAGGCGGTGCTCCGTAACAGCACTTGCCCCAACGGTCTGTTAAGCCTACGCGGGGGATCTTTTATTTGTTGTACCGCATGAATGTTGCGCCCCACGTGCCTGGAGCGAGCGAGCTTCCTGAGGAACTGGGCAGGCGAAACGTCGCGCATTGGCACGATGCGCCACGCGTTTTCCAACCCGAGAGCTCATCAGATAGTCGTGCAGCTACCAAACACACCGATTGCATGCCAGGCTAGGTGTTCCCTCGACTTAAACATCTTACAATCCAGTCTCACATCGCCTTGATGCAAGAAGACATCTAAAGTGGGCCCTGGTCATTCATAAAACCCGTATTGGCAAATCTGTGTTGCACTTAGCTAATTCATTAACCCAAGAAACATAAGACGTGCATCAAATTTCCATTTAACTCTTCCTCAAACAAAAAATATGAATAGGTGACCAAGCCTTTGACGTTGCAGACTATAACTGTTGTACATTTAACTAATTTTGCATAGTACGGAACCAAACGTTATAATCGGAGTTGCTGGACACAAAAGAAATTGCAGATGTGATTTGTATCCTTGATCCTTGCCCCTCATGCATCGATAGTTCAATGTTCATGTGCAGTGTGTTGTTGTTTTGGTGAAGTCTGGGACTATTCTTCTTTGGTTCTTTCGGTAAAGTCACGTAGAATGAGAATAAAATAATAAATTGATAAAAAAGATGGCAAACTACCCTTTCTGGATGTCTTAATTAAAAGGAGACATGATGGTTCAATGAGCCACTCTGTCTACAGGAAAGCTACCCATACAGATGCTTACTTGAAACCAGATTCCCACCACCATCCATCCCAGAAGAACTGCCTCATCAAGACTCTATACCATAGAGTCCAATGCATTTCCGACCAGGAACACATTACCAGTGAACTCAAGCACGTACACCAGGCTCTCAGGGCTAATGGCTACTCCGACTACACAATCCGCAAAGCCATCACTCCAGTCATGAAGAAGGATCCTCTTGTGGAGCCACTCAAAACCATCACCTTACCCTACATTGCAGGGGTCACTAAAAAGATCTCCAAAATCCTGAATAAACACAAGATCCAGGTCCGATTCAACACAGTACACAAAATCCGTGATTTAGTTCCATCTGTAAAAGATGCTCTTCCAGACATACAGTACCCGGGCGTTTACAAACTAAAGTGCCTCTGTGGTAGTAGCTACATTGGAGAAACCAAAAGACATATCTCGGACCGCATCCGCGAACATAAAGCAGACTTGAAACACGGTAAGACGAACTCCTCTGCCGTGGCAGATCACTGTTACAATTCAGTGGGCTCACATGACATTGACTTCTCCAAGACGGAGGTTCTTTGCAAACCAACTGGCTACCATGAGAGATTCGTTCATGAGGCCATTCACATATACAAGCACAGAGACAATTTCAACCGAGAAGATGGATTCAGGCTTAGTACCCACTGGAAAGATGTGTTAAATCATTTCTGTTCTTAATTAATTGTAATTTTACGATGACCTTCAGACCGCAGCTCTTTCGCCAGCATTGCCTCTTAATACCTCTCACACCACGGTTAATGGTATGGTTTACAACATGGAGTATACTAGGGCTTCGCAGCTGTCTCTCTCCCCCTCCTCTGTTCCGACCATGGACGAACTCGTCCGTCTGAACGGGGCCCGTAGCTATCCGTGGTACGGAAATTTGAGGGCTCTTTGTTCCTCTCACACAGCTTAAAAGCCGTGATCTGAACGTGGCTCTCTCACTCCAGCGCTGTCCTACCAGACAGTCTCGCTCCCTTCACCTGATGAAGGCCGCTTGTGTTGTGGCCGAAACGTCGTGAGAATATTATTGTGTTATTTTATTTTATCAATTTATTATTTTATTCTCATTCTACGTGACTTTACCGAAAGAACCAAAGAAGATGAATCATTGCAGTCACGAAAGCTTTAAATCGAAAAATAAAATAACACAATAATATTCTCACGACGTTTCGGCCACAACACATCGGCCTTCTGATGAGAATATTATTGCGTCATTTTATTTTATCAATTTATTATTTTATTCTCATTCTACGTGACTTTACCGAAAGAACCAAAGAAGATGAATCATTGCAGTCATGAAAGCTTTAAATCGAAATCTGGGACTATTGTTTTTTGTTTTGCTGCCTTGCCCCAAGAATGCATTCAGTGTTGCAAATTTGGACTTCATAATTTGTTTGGTTATGTATTTATGTTTTGTGACTTTCTTACCTTTTCTATATTTTGCACGATTTTCCTTAAGACCAAAACAGGTGAATTTATACACAATGCTTGCTGCCGCCTGATGATGCTAGTTCTGAGCGTTGCTCCTCCAACCTCTGCTGTTGTTAGAGGGTGACGGCCTCCAACTGCCCAATAGACTCACAGTGCACCTACCCTGGCACTGCCCAGTAGCGTCCTTCACGAGCCTGCTCCTCTGCCTCCTCTACAGAGGCCGACCTATGCTGTGTAGCAAACAAAGACAAAGATCCCCGCTGAAGCCTTAACAGCACCATTCCCAGCCGCCTTTGTCTCCTCAGTGGCGAAGCTTACTACAAACCGCACTAGGTACTCATTTAAGGCTAAGTCGACCAAGGGGAGGCCTGGGACCGGTTCAGATAACCATCGCAGGTGTTGACCGTGAACGGGAATCGAACCTGGATTGCCGGGTTTGTATCACAGCACGTTAACCATAGCACTACCGCAACCTGAAATGTGTAGCACCATAGGCTGTAATGTATGAATTGTTTATCCTGACGCAAACATGAGGATATAATCTGTTAGCGGAGATTAGAGTATGTAGTCTTCCATATTCAACGCGCCCCTGTGTTACAACTTGCCCAATAATCTAACGGAGATAGACCCCACATCGAAGTTCTGTGTGGAAGCCACTGTCCCCGCAATATCCCCATGCACCCGCGCAATGCAATAATCCACGAGCTTACATTCCAACGTTCAAAGTCCACTCTATTTGTCCTCCACGTGGATTTCTAGATTTTCTCAACTCATCCCCCATTTCAAGACGAGAGTCTGTGTAATATCGGCAGTTCACCAACACTGATTCAAGGGAGCCCGATGCTGCTGACGAGGCACCATACGTCGTAAGCGGTCAAGACGTTTTGGTGTCTTCATTTATTAAGGAGCATAAACCATGGCTTAAAGCTTTCGTGACTGCAGGAATCCATACTTTTTGGTTATTTCGGTAAAAGTTACGTAGGTATGGCCCGGTGGTTCTTCAGTTCCATTGCTGGATTATTTTTTTCTGTCTGAGAATGACCGATTGTGTTGCAATCGAAACGTCGTGATATATAATTTTTATTTTTTTATTTTTATACCTACGTTCCTTTTTGAAAGAACCAAAGAGTATCTTTTGGTAAAGTCACGCAGAACAAAATTATAAAACAAAAAACTATGACGTTTCGATCGCAACATAAGCAATCGTCATCAGGAGGAAAAAGGAGGGGGAAAGCTGCTGAGGCAGACTTTTTATAGGTTTGAAATGGGTGTAGCCCAAGGGTCATAAACAAAGTGGGCGGGGCTAGTGATGTTAAATGAGAAATTTGCATGTTAATGTAAGATGGGAGGGCGACTTCCACGCCGAGGGCACAGAGGTGGCTATTGTAATGTGAGAGATTAGCATGTTAATGTAAGATTGCAAAGCCGCCGCGATGTCGAGGACGTGAGCGATGGTGGCTGTGTTAGTGTGAGACATTTAACCTATTAATGTAAAATCAGAAAGTCGAAAATAACAACTAACATCGGAAGGTAGGATGGAAACATCACAGCCAGTTATGACTTGAACTGGTTAATAACGTCCTTCAAATGATTGCTCAGTTTGTACCCATATTCTCGGTTGAAATTGTGTCTGTGTCTATATATCTGGATGGCTTCATGAACGAATCTTTGGTGATAGCCGGTGGGTTTGCAAAGTACTTTCGTTTTGGATAAATCAATTTCGTGTGAGCTCATCGCATTTAAACAGTGATCAGCCACAGCCGAGGTATTGGTCCTACCATGTTTCAGATCTGCCTTATGTTCCCGAACACGGTCCGAGACATGTCGCTTAGTTTCCCCAATGTAACTACTGCCACAGACACAGCTTAGTTTGTAGACGCCGGGGTATTGCATGTCAGAGATCACATCCTTCGCAGATTATGAATGATTTTGGAAATATTTTTGGTGACCCCTGCTATGTATGGCAAGGTGACGGTATTGATTGGGTCCTCAGATGGTTCTTTCTCAGCGGTTGGGGTGATAGCTTTAAGCATTGTGTAGTCTGAATATCCATTCATCTTGAGAGCTTGGTGTACGTGTTCCAGTTCACTGGCTAGGAGATGATGGTCGGAAATACATCGAGCTCTATGGTGTAGAGTTTTGATGAGGGAATTCTTCTGGGATGGATGGTGGTGGGAGTCAGGTTTTAGGTAGGCATTCATATGGGTGGCTTTCCTGTAGACAGTGTCCCATTGAGTCATCTGGTCTCTTTTCGATTAAAACATCCAAGAATGGTAACTTGCCATCCTTTTCCACCTCCATGGTGAATTTGATGGCTGGGTGTATGGAATTGGTTGAGGAACTGGTTCAGAGCTGGTCGGTCACATGGCCAGATGACGAACGTGTCATCTGCGTACCTCTTCCACAAGGACGGACATACAGTGCATGCCTGTATGGCATCTGTAACAAATTTTTCCGTGAAAACATCAGCTACAACAAAGTTAGAGGTTGACACGATTGTTATCATTCAGAGTAACAGTCCAATTTCCGACAGCCTAAAATCGGTTCTAGCCAAAGGGTTGAATTTTGCAGTCACCCCTAAACACATCCCAGTTGATGATATCATTGCCCAGGTCTAAGGAGACCTTAAGGGTTTGGGACATATTACTGCAGACGTGGCAAGATCGGAAATCGCTGCAATCCTTAAAAACGCTAAGTCACCTACTAGCAACATCGGTAAGGATGAGCACTTTGAGCTTTCTCAATTCAAAAAGATAGAGCACATCGTCATTCTCTCAGCTGGACCTCGGGGCTGTTGCTGGAAGTGGGATCCCCATCGTGCTTCTCAAGTACATCGTCGTCACCATCTCGTCGTCATCACCATCTCCTCGTCGTCGTCTCCATCTTCACCATCATGGGGCGCGGCTAGTCAGACAGCCTACCAACAGTTCTAACTGAGTAGTGGTTGCTGACAATAGACAGACTTAATAATAATAGTGTTCACCCACGTCAGGTGTGTGTCATCCTGAAGGTCCTTTTGAAATAAAATAAGTGCCTCAAAGTCTTACTGTCTCCGAATTGAGTCACTACATTTGGTGCTAGAAATGGAAAGAAAAAAAATATTGATATTGAAAGCAGCGACGTGGAAGAACCCACGTGTAGTGTCCTCAGAGGACGATGATAACAGAAACGTTATCCCCTTAACAGCCCCGGAATCCGGGAACCCGGCCATGTGTCCTGAGGCAGCGGCCGACGAGGGATCACGCGAACTCACCGGGTGCCTCGGACAACTGTTCTCCTCTGCTGCACAGCTGGTCATCCAAATTGGGCTGGCTGCACCCGCCGGAGGATCCGCAGCGCAGGGGCTGCAGGCGGATGGGTCGCCTTCCACCGCCGCGCCCACGCGGGAACCAGTGGTTGTTTCGCCCGCGCACGCGGGTGGCCACCAGCAACCAGAGCTATACCCCTACATCACCCCTCCCCCATGAAAAAAAAAACAGCTGTCTCGGCTAACATAATTACTTTAACAGGGGTTAGCGGACATCAGCAACAAGACCCCGTAATTATTTAACCAGAACCGTGAGGAAAGTGCAACAATTCATGACGTCCGCAGGCACGCCGCAGTCACGAGCATTAGGGTGGATCCCAGATCAAACGGAAGCTGCAGTCTGGCTTGCGGTGGTGGCCACCAGCCGGATGACGTCGGAACACAATTGTCATGATGGGAAGGGAGCTGTTCAGCGCAAACGAAGCACTCTTGGAGCGAGTCCTCGACGCCAGTCCCCCACCACGAGCAGGAACTTGCGCGCTGGGAACCACCGGAACATCACAAATGGCCTAAAGGGTGCGGCTCCTCCCTGGGAGAAGAAGATGGCAACTGGGCTTCCATGCACGGTCCTTCACACGGAAGCGCTGCCGGGGGATCCCTGGACTTCAGCTTCTGGGCTCAGTCGCCCCGACTCGTCGGACACATCCGACGCCCGCCGCTCTGGAGATGGAGATGAACTATCTAATAGGGTGGAACATAGGGTTTTAACCGTGACGGGTGCACAAAATAGCGATGGCGACCGACCTGTATATACACAAACTGCGGCCTCTTGACCTTGATCACCTCAACAGGGCCCTGCAACGGCCAGTATAATTTAGGGGACATACCCAGGGACACCTGGGGACAATGCAACGACGCCTTGTCCCCAGTTGTCCATGGGGCCCCGGACTCCCGTTGCCCCACGAGCTTCTCATTTGCATGCTGCCGTTTGGCCGAATTTTCCTGAGACGCCTCCCGCGCCTCCTTCAAACGCCTAAGCATGACCTGCATGGGCATGGGCATGACGGCCCTCTTTTTACCCAAGTCCATGCCCAACTGTGCTTCCATGGGGGGATCACTCTCCCTCCTGTACATGATATTAAACGGGGAGAATCCTGTTAAAGCATGATGGGCCAATCTATATGCAGCCAGGACACCGGGGATGTGCAAATTCCAGTCCAACTGCACCTCATTAACTCTTTGGCACAACATGGACATAAGAGTCCTGTGCAAGCGTTCCACCATCCCATCCGTCTGAGGATGGTAGAGCGAAGTTCTAATTTTTCTTGTACCCAGCGAGTCACACACCTCCCATAACAATTTAGAAGAAAAATTCCACCCCTGATCTGTAATAAGTTGTTCAGGAGCTCCTTTATCCATTACGTAGACGTGCAGAAATTTGTCCGCAATGGATGTGGCCGACTGGTCTGGCAGAGGCCATGCCATCGGCCACCGGGAAAGATATTCCACCCCGACCAGGAGAAATGTTTTCCCCTCTGAGTAGTGGGAATGGCCCGAGAACATCTAATTTGACTAGCTCGTTAATTTGAGACACCGTGATATTTGTGATAGTGGCTTGTGGCGTGTGCAGTCAGTACAACATTTCACCATGTAGTATACATGATCCATCATACCGGGCCAATAGAAGTCACGCTTCAGCATTAGCAAAGTTTTACGGACTCTGAGACAAACACGAACCGCAGATGCTTATAAATGCTCCTGAAACTTTGACTTAAAACGTTCGTGACTGCAGGAATTCATATTCTTGGTTCTTTCGGTAAAATCACGTATATAGAAACAAAAAGAAATTAAAAAAAAATAATAATAATAATAATAAAAGAAAGAAAAAAACAATAAAAATAAAAAGTTAAAATTGTAAAATTAAATGTAAATTACAAATTAAAATATGGCTTACTAAAAATCCATGAAGAAGGTATACCCCTTCGTCTCATCGTCTCCACCATTGACTCACGCACCTACAAACTGGCCCGATATCTGTCGGAGACCTTGCACCATTCACTGGCAAGACCACCTCTTCTATTCTTAACTCAGCTCACCTGGTTTCACTGTCCCCAGGTGATTTGCTCGTTAGTTTCAATGTAGTTTCTTTGTTCACCAAAGTTCCTGTGCCCGATACCATTGCAATAATTGAAGATTTGGTCCAACAAGGACTGAATGCTGATGTAACAGCCCTGATGAGACACTGCCTCACCAATACAGTCTTCACTTGGAATGGACCATTCTACAAACAAACTGAAGGCACCCCAATGGGTTCTCCCTCATCTCCGGTTGTGGCCAACATTTGAATGGAAAAATTTTAGACGGACGCCATCCAGGCATCCACTCTACGCCCGTCTTTGTGGAAGACGTACGTGGATGACACGTTTGTCATCTGGCCACATGGCCGACCAGCTCTGAAATAATTCCTCAACCACATCAATTCCATACACCCAGCAAACAAATTCACTATGGAGATAGAAAAAGATGGCATGAGACCAGATGGCTCAATGAGCCACTCTGTCTACACGAAAGTAAACCTGATTCCCACCACCATCCATCCCAGAAAAATGCCCTCATCAAAACGCTACACCATAGAGCTCAATGTATCCCCGACCATGAACACCTGACCAGTGAACTCAAGCACGTACACCAAGCTCTCAAGGCGAATGGATATTCTGACTACACTATCCACAAAGCCATCACCCCAACCGTGAAGGAGCCATCTGAGGATCCAATCAAAACCATCACCTTGCCATACATAGCAGGGGTAACCAAAAATATTTCCAAAATAATGAACAAACACAAGATCCAGGTTCGATTTAACACAGTGCATAAAATTTGTGACCTGATCCCATCTGTGAAGGACAAAATTCCTGACATGCAATATCCCGACGTCTACAAACTAAGCTGTATTTGTAGCAGCAGTTACATTGGGGAAACTAAGCAACATGTCTCTGACCGTGTTCTTGAACATAAGGCAGATCTCAAACACGACAGGACCAATACTTCTGTCGTGGCTGATCATTACTTTAATGCAGCTGGCTCACATGAAATTGATTTCTCTAAGACAATGGTACTTTCCAAGCCGACTGACTATCAACAAAGATTCGTTCACGAAGCCATCCATATATACAGACACAGTCACAATTTCAACCGAGACGACGGTTTTAAACCCAGCAATCATTGGAAAGATGTCATCAACCACTTTGGGTCATGACTTGTGTTTTCTTGTCAACCTTTACCGTCAGTAGTGTGGATGTGTGGAGCGAGTTGAAATGCCCCCCCCCATCTCTACCCCCTGCTCCCCCCCTATTTCTGACCCCCCCTCCACCATCCTCTCCCCCTATCTCTGCCCCCTTCCTCCCCCCCATTGTCTGCTCCTACATTACCGCTGGCTGACTGGCTACCCCGCCCATGCTGGTTGCGCTGCACAAGCTCCTGCATTAGCGTGTTGCTTGCGCAGCTCTCGTCCCCCGCCCACTCACTTTGGAACCCTTATACATTTGGAGGCTTGCCGCCTCTTTTCTCTCCGCCTGATGAAGAACACTTGTATTGTGATCGAAACGTCTTAGGTTTTTTGTATTTATTCTTTTTAATTTATTTATAATTTTATTTTACTATTTTTATTTTTTATTTTCATTGTGTTTTTTTGCTTTCATAATATTTAATTCATCATTATTTTTATTATTTTTTTAAAAAATGTATTAAAATTTTCTTATTTATATTTTTCTATCTACGTGATTTTACCAAAAGAACCAAGAATATGCTCCTGAAATGTGTCCCCGAATACAATGCCATCGTCCAGGTAAATGAGGCACAAGTCCCATTGAAGACCTGCCAAGACCATTTCCATAAGCTGCTGGAATGTGGCAGAAGCCGATTGCAGCCCCATAGGGAGGCAATTAACTTGGAACAATCCTTGGGGTATATTCTTAGTTTTTTCGGTAAAGTCACATGGTTTTAGGCTTGGATTCTTCATCCAAAGGCAAGTGCCAAAACCCGGACAACAAATCGAGGGTTAAAAAGAACCGTGTACACAACAAAGCATCCAAGGAGTCATCCATCCAAGGGAGTGGATATGCGTCCGCCACAGAAAATGTGTTCTGCTTGCGGAAATCAATGCAAAATCGCAGACTCCCATAAAATGGAAGCCCCCCATGGGCTGATAGAGGGGGAAATAATGTCCGCACCCCGGGATGGTGAAGACGGAGACGACAATGAGGACATGGTGATGACGACGAGATGGCGATGACAATGGTCTTGAACAACCATGACGGGGATTCCACTTCCTGCACCAGCCCCGAGCAATGCAATGGTGTAGTCATAGCAGGATACCACCGCAGTCAGTATGCAATGCTGAAGTCATAGCAGGATACCACTGCAGTCAGTATGCAATGCTGTAGTCATAGCAGGATACCACAACAGTCAGCATGCAATGCTGTAGTCATAGCAGGATACCAATACAGTCAGTATGCAATGCTGTAGTCATAGCAGGATACCACCACAGTCAGCATGCAATGGTGTAGTCATAGCAGGATACCACCACAGTCAGCATGCAATGCTGTAGTCATAGCAGGATACCACCAGTCAGCAAGCAATGCTGTAGTCATAGCACGATACCACCACAGTCAGCATGCAATGCTGTAGTCATAGCAGGATACAACCACAGTCAGCATCACAATGCTGTAGTCATAGCAGGATACGACCAGTCAGCATGCAATGCTGTAGTCATAGCCGGATACCACCACAGTCAGTATGCAATGCTGTAGTCATAGCAGAATACCACCACAGTCAGTATGCAATCCTGTAGTCATAGCAGGATACCACCATAGTCAGCATGCACTGCTATAGTCATAGCAGGATACAACCACAGTCAGCATGCAATGCTGTAGTCATAGCAGAATACCACCACAGTCAGCATGCAATGTTGTAGTCATAGCAGGATACCACCACAGTCAGCAAGCAATGCTGTAGTCATAGCAGGATACCACCACAGTCAGAATGCAATGCTGTAGTCATAGCAGGATACCACCACAGTCAGTATGCAATGCTCTCATCATAGCAGGTCCCACCACAGTCAGTATGCACTGGTGTAATCATAGCAGGTACCACAACAATATGCACTGCTGTAATCATAGCAGGTACCACCAGTCACTATGCACTGATGTAATCATAGCAGGTACCACAGTCAGTATGCACTGCTGTAATCATAGCAGGATACCACCACAGTCAGAATGCAATGCTGTAGTCCTAGCAGGATACCACCACAGTCAGTATGCAATGCTGTCATCATAGCAGGTCCCACCACAGTCAGTATGCACTGGTGTAATCATAGCAGGTACCACAACAATATGCACTGCTGTAATCATAGCAGGTACCACCAGTCAGTATGCACTGCTGTAATCATAGCAGGTACCACAGTCAGTATGCACTGCTGTAATCATAGCAGGATACCACCACCGTCAGCATGCAATACTGTAGTCATAGCAGGAAACCACCAGTCAGCATCCAATGCTGTAGTCATAGCAGGAGACCACCGCAGTCAGTATGCAATGCTGTAGTCATAGCAGGATACCACCACTGTCAGTATGCAATGCTGTAGTCATAGCAGGATACCACCACAGTAAGTATGCAATGCTGTAGTCATAGCAGGACACCACCAGTCAGCATGCAATGCTGTAGTCATAGCAGGATAACACCAGTCAGGATGCAATGCTGTAGTCATAGCAGGATATTACCATAGTCAGCATGCACTGCTATAGTCATAGCAGGATACAACCACAGTCAGCATGCAATGCTGAAGTCATAGCAGGATACAACGGCAGTCAGCATGCAATGCTGTAGTCATAGTAGGATACCACCGCAGTCAGTATGCAATGCTGAAGTCATAGCAGGATACCACCACAGTCAGCATGCAATGCTGTAGTCATAGCAGGATACCACCACAGTCAGCATACAATGCTGTAGTCATAGCAGGATACCACCACAGTCAGCATGTAATGCTGTAGTCAAAGCAGGATACCACCACAGTCAGCATACAATGCTGTAGTCATAGCAGGATACCACCAAAGTCAGCATGCAATGCTTGAGTCATAGCAGGAAATGACCTCAGTCAGCATGCAATGCTGTAGTCATAGCAGGATACCACCACAGTCAGCAAGCAATGCTGTAGTCATAGCAGGATACCACCACAGTCAGCATGCAATGCTGTAGTCATTGCAGGATACTACCACAGTCAGCATGCAATGCTGTAGTCATAGCAGGATACCACCACAGTCAGCATGCAATGCTGTAGTCACAGCAGGATACCACCACAGTGAGCATGCACTGCTATAGTCATAGCAGGATACAACCACAGTCAGCATGCAATGCTGTAGTCATAGCAGGATACAACCACAGTCATCATGCAATGCTGCAGTCATAGCAGGATACCACCACAGTCAGTATGCAATGCTGTAGTCATAGCAGGATACCACCACAGTCAGCATGCAATGCTGTAGTCATAGCAGGATACCACCACAGTCAGCATGCAATGCTGTAGTCAAAGCAGGATACAACCACAGTCAGCATGTAATGCTGTAGTCATAGCAGGATACCACCACAGTCAGTATGCAATGCTGTCATCATAGCAGGTCCCACCACAGTCAGTATGCACTGCTGTAATCATAGCAGGTACCACGACAATATGCACTGCTGTAATCATAGCAGGTACCACAACAGCAGTTTCCACTGCTGTAATCATAGCAGGTACCACCAGTCAGTATGCACTGCTGTAATCATAGCAGGTACCACAGTAAGTATGCACTGCTGTAATCATAGCAGCATACCACCACCGTCAGCATGCAATACTGTAGTCATAGCAGGAAACCACCAGTCAGCATGCAATGCTGTAGTCATAGCAGGAGACCACCGCAGTCAGTATGCAATGCTGTAGTCATAGCAGGATACCACCACTGTCAGTATGCAATGCTGTAGTCATAGCAGGATACCACCACAGTCAGTATGCAATGCTGTAGTCATAGCAGGACACCACCAGTCAGCATGCAATGCTGTAGTCAAAGCAGGATACCACCACAGTCAGGATGCAATGCTGTAATCATAGCAGGATACCACCACAGTCAGTATGCAATGCTGTAGTCATAGCAGGATATCACCATAGTCAGCATGCACTGCTATAGTCATTGCAGGATACAACGACAGTCAGCATGCAATGCTGAAGTCAAAGCAGGATACAACGGCAGACAGCATGCAATGCTGTAGTCATAGCAGGATACCACCGCAGTCAGTATGCAATGCTGTAGTCATAGCAGGATACCACTACCGTCAGTATGCAATGCTGTAGTCATAGCAGGATACCACCACAGTCAGCATGCGATGCTGTAGTCATAGCAGGATACCACCACCGTCAGTATGCAATGCTGTAGTCATAGCAGGATACCACCACAGTCAGCATGCAATGCTGTAGTCATAGCAGGATACCACCACAGTCAGCATGTAATGCTGTAGTCATAGCAGGATACCACCACAGTCAGCATACAATGCTGTAGTCATAGCAGGATACCACCACAGTCAGCATGCAATGCTTGAGTCATAGCAGGAAACGACCACAGTCAGCATGCAATGCTGTAGTCATAGCAGGATACCACCACAGTCAGCACGCAATGCTGTAGTCATAGCAGGATACCACCACAGTCAGCATGCAATGCTGTAGTCATAGCAGGATACCACCACAGTCAGTATCACAATGCTGTAGTCATAGCAGGATACCACGATAGTCAGCATGCACTGCTATAGTCATAGCAGGATACCACCACAGTCAGCATGCAATGCTGTAGTCATAGCAGGATACAACTACAGTCAGCATGCAATGCTGTAGTCATAGCAGGATACCACAGCAGTCAGTATGCAATGCTGAAGTTATAGAAGGATACCACTGCAGTCAGTATGCAATGCTGTAGTCATAGCAGGATACCACCACAGTCAGCATGCAATGCTGTAGTCATAGCAGGATACCACCACAGTCAGCATACAATGCTGTAGTCATAGCACAATACCACCACAGTCAGCATGCAATGCTGTAGTCATAGCAGGATACAACCACAGTCAGCATCACAATGCTTTAGTCATAGCAGGATACCACCACAGTCAGTATGCAATGCTGTAGTCATAGCAGGATACCACTACCGTCAGTATGCAATGCTGTAGTCATAGCAGGATACCACCACAGTCAGCATGCGATGCTGTAGTCATAGCAGGATACCACTACCGTCAGTATGCAATGCTGTAGTCATAGCAGGATACCACCACAGTCAGCATGCAATGCTGTAGTCATAGCAGGATACCACCACCGTCAGTATGCAATGCTGTAGTCATAGCAGGATACCACCACAGTCAGCATGCAATGCTGTAGTCATAGCAGGATACCACCACAGTCAGCATGTAATGCTGTAGTCATAGCAGGATACCACCACAGTCAGCATACAATGCTGTAGTCATAGCAGGATACCACCACAGTCAGCATGCAATGCTTGAGTCATAGCAGGAAACGACCACAGTCAGCATGCAATGCTGTAGTCATAGCAGGATACCACCACAGTCAGCACGCAATGCTGTAGTCATAGCAGGATACCACCACAGTCAGCATGCAATGCTGTAGTCATAGCAGGATACCACCACAGTCAGTATCACAATGCTGTAGTCATAGCAGGATACCACCATAGTCAGCATGCACTGCTATAGTCATAGCAGGATACCACCACAGTCAGCATGCAATGCTGTAGTCATAGCAGGATACAACTACAGTCAGCATGCAATGCTGTAGTCATAGCAGGATACCACAGCAGTCAGTATGCAATGCTGAAGTTATAGAAGGATACCACTGCAGTCAGTATGCAAAGCTGTAGTCATAGCAGAATACCACCACAGTCAGCATGAAATGCTGTAGTCATAGCAGGATACCACCACAGTCAGCATACAATGCTGTAGTCATAGCACGATACCACCACAGTCAGCATGCAATGCTGTAGTCATAGCAGGATACAACCACAGTCAGCATCACAATGCTGTAGTCATAGCAGGATACCACCACAGTCAGCATGCAATGCTGTAGTCATTGCAGGATACCATCACAGTCAGCATGCAATGCTGTAGTCATAGCAGGATACCACCACAGTCAGCATGCAATGCTTTAGTCACAGCAGGATACAACCACAGTCATCATGCAATGCTGTAGTCATAGCAGGATACCACCGCAGTCAGTATGCAATGATGTAGTCATAGCAGGATACCACCACAGTCAGCATGCAATGCTGTAGTCATATCAGGATACCACCACAGTCAGCATGCAATGCTGTAGTCAAAGCAGGATACAACCACAGTCAGCATGCAATGCTGTAGTCATAGCAGGATACCACCACAGTCAGTATGCAATGCTGTCATCATAGCAGGTCCCACCACAGTCAGTATGCACTGCTGTAATCATAGCAGGTACCACGACAATATGCAGTGCTGTAATCATAGCAGGTACCACAACAGCAGTTTCCACTGCTGTAATCATAGCAGGTACCACCAGTCAGTATGCACTGCTGTAATCATAGCAGGTACCACAGTAAGTATGCACTGCTGTAATCATAGCAGGATACCACCACCGTCAGCATGCAATACTGTAGTCATAGCAGGAAACCACCAGTCAGCATGCAATGCTGTAGTCATAGCAGGAGACCACCGCAGTCAGTATGCAATGCTGTAGTCATAGCAGGATACCACCACTGTCAGTATGCAATGATGTAGTCATAGCAGGATACCACCACAGTCAGTATGCAATGCTGTAGTCATAGCAGGACACCACCAGTCAGCATGCAATGCTGTAGTCAAAGCAGGATACCACCACAGTCAGGATGCAATGCTGTAATCATAGCAGGATACCACCACAGTCAGTATGCAATGCTGTAGTCATAGCAGGATATCACCATAGTCCCCATGCACTGCTATAGTCATAGCAGGATACAACCACAGTCAGCATGCAATGCTGAAGTCATAGCAGGATACAACGGCAGTCAGCATGCAATGCTGTAGTCATAGCAGGATACCACCGCAGTCAGTATGCAATGCTGTAGTTATAGCAGTATACCACTACCGTCAGTATGCAATGCTGTAGTCATAGCAGGATACCACCACAGTCAGCATGCGATGCTGTAGTCATAGCAGGATACCACCACCGGCAGTATGCAATGCTGTAGTCATAGCAGGATACTACCACAGTCAGCATGCAATGCTGTAGTCATAGCAGGATACCACCACAGTCAGCATACAATGCTGTAGTCATAGCAGGATACCACCACAGTCAGCATGCAATGCTTGAGTCATAGCAGGAAACGACCACAGTCAGCATGCAATGCTGTAGTCATAGCAGGATACCACCACAGTCAGCACGCAATGCTGTAGTCATAGCAGGATACCACCACAGTCAGCATGCAATGCTGTAGTCATAGCAGGATATCACCACAGTCAGCATCACAATGCTGTAGTCATAGCAGGATACCACCATAGTCAGCATGCACTGCTATAGTCATAGCAGGTTACCACCACAGTCAGCATGCAATGCTGTAGTCATAGCAGGATACAACTACAGTCAGCATGCAATGCTGTAGTCATAGCAGGATACCACCGCAGTCAGTATGCAATGCTGAAGTTATAGAAGGATACCACTGCAGTCAGTATGCAATGCTGTAGTCATAGCAGGATACCACCACAGTGAGCATGCAATGCTGTAGTCATAGCAGGATACCACCAGTCAGCATGCAATGCTGTAGTCATAGCACGATACCACCACAGTCAGCATGCAATGCTGTAGTCATAGCAGGATACAACCACAGTCAGCATCACAATGCTGTAGTCATAGCAGGATACCACCAGTTAGCATGCAATGCTGTAGTCATAGCCGGATACCACCACAGTCAGTATGCAATGCTGTAATCATAGCAGAATACCACCACAGTCAGTATGCAAGGCTGTAGTCATAGCAGGATACCACCATAGTCAGCATGCACTCATATAGTCATAGCAGGATACAACCACAGTCAGCATGCAATGCTATAGTCATAGCAGGATACCACCACAGTCAGCATGCAATGTTGTAGTCATAGCAGGATACCACCACAGTCAGCAAGCAATGCTGTAGTCATAGCAGGATACCACCACAGTCAGCATACAATGCTGTAGTCATAGCAGGATACCACCACAGTCAGTATGCAATGCTGTCATCATAGCAGGTCCCACCACAGTCAGTATGCACTGGTGTAATCATAGCAGGTACCACAGTCAGTATGCACTGCTGTAATCATAGCAGGATACCACCACCGTCAGCATGCAATACTGTAGTCATAGCAGGAAACCACCAGTCAGCATCCAATGCTGTAGTCATAGCAGGAGACCACCACAGTCAGTATGCAATGCTGTAGTTATAGCAGGATACCACCACTGTCAGTATGCAATGCTGTAGTCATAGCAGGATACCACCACAGTCAGGATGCAATGCTGTAGTCATAGCAGGACACCACCAGTCAGCATGCAATGCTGTAGTCATAGCAGGATAACACCAGTCAGGATGCAATGCTGTAGTCATAGCAGGATATTACCATAGTCAGCATGCACTGCTATAGTCATAGCAGGATACAACCACAGTCAGCATGCAATGCTGAAGTCATAGCAGGATACAACGGCAGTCATCATGCAATGCTGTAGTCATAGCAGGATACCACCGCAGTCAGTATGCAATGCTGAAGTCATAGCAGGATACCACCACAGTCAGCATGCAATGCTGTAGTCATAGCAGGATACCACCACCGTCAGTATGCAATGTTGTAGTCATAGCAGGATACCACCACAGTCAGCATGCAATGCTGTAGTCATAGCAGGATACCACCACAGTCAGCATGTAATGCTATAGTCATAGCAGGATACCACCACAGTCAGCATACAATGCTGTAGTCATAGCAGGATACCACCAAAGTCAGCATGCAATGCTTGAGTCATAGCAGGAAACGACCACAGTCAGCATGCAATGCTGTAGTCATAGCAGGATACCAACACAGTCAGCAAGCAATGCTGTAGTCATAGCAGGATATCACCACAGTCAGCATGCAATGCTGTAGTCATAGCAGGATACCACCACAGTCAGCATGCAATGCTGTAGTCATAGCAGGATACCACCACAGTCAGCATGCAATGCTGTAGTCACAGCAGGATACCACCACAGTGAGCATGCACTGCTATAGTCATAGCAGGATACAACCACAGTCAGCAAGCAATGCTGTAGTCATAGCAGGATACAACCACAGTCATCATGCAATGCTGTAGTCATAGCAGGATACCACCGCAGTCAGTATGCAATGCTGTAGTCATATCAGGATACCACCACAGTCAGCATGCAATGCTGTAGTCATAGCAGGATACCACCAGAGTCAGCATGCAATGATGTAGTCAAAGCAGGATACAACCACAGTCAGCATGCAATGCTGTAGTCATAGCAGGATACCACCACAGTCAGTATGCAATGCTGTCATCATAGCAGGTCCCACCACAGTCAGTATGCACTGCTGTAATCACAGCAGGTACCACGACAATATGCACTGCTGTAATCATAGCAGGTACCACAACAGCAGTTTCCACTGCTGTAATCATAGCAGGTACCACCAGTCAGTATGCACTGCTGTAATCATAGCAGGTACCACAGTAAGTATGCACTGCTGTAATCATAGCAGGATACCACCACCGTCAGCATGCAATACTGTAGTCATAGAAGGAAACCACCAGTCAGCATGCAATGCTGTAGTCATAGCAGGAGACCACCGCAGTCAGAATGCAATGCTGTAGTCATAGCAGGATACCACCACTGTCAGTATGCAATGCTGTAGTCATAGCAGGATACCACCACAGTCAGTATGCAATGCTGTAGTCATAGCAGGACACCACCAGTCAGCATGCAATGCTGTAGTCAAAGCAGGATACCACCACAGTCAGGATGCAATGCTGTAATCACAGCAGGATACCACCACAGTCAGTATGCAATGCTGTAGTCATAGCAGGATATCACCATAGTCAGCATGCACTTCTATAGTCATAGCAGGATACAACCACAGTCAGCATGCAATGCTGTAGTCATAGCAGGATACCACCACAGTCAGCATGCAATGCTGTAGTCATAGCAGGATACCACCACAGTCAGCATGTAATGCTGTAGTCATAGCAGGATACCACCACAGTCAGCATACAATGCTGTAGTCATAGCAGGATACCACCAAAGTCAGCATGCAATGCTTGAGTCATAGCAGGAAACGACCACAGTCAGCATGCAATGCGGTAGTCATAGCAGGATACCACCACAGTTAGCAAGCAATGCTGTAGTCATAGCAGGATACCACCACAGTCAGCATGCAATGCTGTAGTCATTGCAGGATACCACCACAGTCAGCATGCAATGCTGTAGTCATAGCAGGATACAACCACAGTCATCATGCAATGCTGTAGTCATAGCAGGATACCACCGCAGTCAGTATGCAATGCTGTAGTCATAGCAGGATACCACCACAGTCAGCATGCAATGCTGTAGTCATAGCAGGATACCACCACAGTCAGCATGCAATGCTGTAGTCAAAGCAGGATACAACCACAGTCAACATGCAATGCTGTAGTCATAGCAGGATACCACCACAGTCAGTATGCAATGCTGTCATCATAGCAGGTCCCACCACAGTCAGTATGCACTGCTGTAATCATAGCAGGTACCACGACAATATGCACTGCTGTAATCATAGCAGGTACCACAACAGCAGTTTCCACTGCTGTAATCATAGCAGGTAACACCAGTCAGTATGCACTGCTGTAATCATAGCAGGTACCACAGTAAGTATGCACTGCTGTAATCATAGCAGGATACCACCACCGTCAGCATGCAATACTGTAGTCATAGAAGGAAACCACCAGTCAGCATGCAATGCTGTAGTCATAGCAGGAGACCACCGCAGTCAGAATGCAATGCTGTAGTCATAGCAGGATACCACCACTGTCAGTATGCAATGCTGTAGTCATAGCAGGATACCACCACAGTCAGTATGCAATGCTGTAGTCATAGCAGGACACCACCAGTCAGCATGCAATGCTGTAGTCAAAGCAGGATACCACCACAGTCAGGATGCAATGCTGTAATCACAGCAGGATACCACCACAGTCAGTATGCAATGCTGTAGTCATAGCAGGATATCACCATAGTCAGCATGCACTGCTATAGTCATAGCAGGATACAACCACAGTCAGCATGCAATGCTGTAGTCATAGCAGGATACCACCACAGTCAGCATGCAATGCTGTAGTCATAGCAGGATACCACCACAGTCAGCATGTAATGCTGTAGTCATAGCAGGATACCACCACAGTCAGCATACAATGCTGTAGTCATAGCAGGATACCACCAAAGTCAGCATGCAATGCTTGAGTCATAGCAGGAAACGACCACAGTCAGCATGCAATGCGGTAGTCATAGCAGGATACCACCACAGTTAGCAAGCAATGCTGTAGTCATAGCAGGATACCACCACAGTCAGCATGCAATGCTGTAGTCATTGCAGGATACCACCACAGTCAGCATGCAATGCTGTAGTCATAGCAGGATACAACCACAGTCATCATGCAATGCTGTAGTCATAGCAGGATACCACCGCAGTCAGTATGCAATGCTGTAGTCATAGCAGGATACCACCACAGTCAGCATGCAATGCTGTAGTCATAGCAGGATACCACCACAGTCAGCATGCAATGCTGTAGTCAAAGCAGGATACAACCACAGTCAGCATGCAATGCTGTAGTCATAGCAGGATACCACCACAGTCAGTATGCAATGCTGTCATCATAGCAGGTCCCACCACAGTCAGTATGCACTGCTGTAATCATAGCAGGTACCACGACAATATGCACTGCTGTAATCATAGCAGGTACCACAACAGCAGTTTCCACTGCTGTAATCATAGCAGGTAACACCAGTCAGTATGCACTGCTGTAATCATAGCAGGTACCACAGTAAGTATGCACTGCTGTAATCATAGCAGGATACCACCACCGTCAGCATGCATTACTGTAGTCATAGGAGGAAACCACCAGTCAGCATGCAATGCTGTAGTCATAGCAGGAGACCACCGCAGTCAGTATGCAATGCTGTAGTCATAGCAGGATACCACCACTGTCAGTATGCAATGCTGTAGTCATAGCAGGACACCACCAGTCAGCATGCAATGCTGTAGTCAAAGCAGGATACCACCACAGTCAGGATGCAATGCTGTAATCATAGCAGAATACCACCACAGTCAGTATGCAATGCTGTAGTCATAGCAGGATATCACCATAGTCAGCATGCACTGCTATAGTCATAGCAGGATACAACCACAGTCAGCATGCAATGCTGAAGTCATAGCAGGATACAACGGCAGTCAGCATGCAATGCTGTAGTCATAGAAGGATACCACCACAGTCAGTATGCAATGCTGTAGTCAAAGCAGGATACCACTACCGTCAGTATGCAATGCTGTAGTCATAGCAGGATACCACCACAGTCAGCATGCGATGGTGTAGTCATAGCAGGATACCACCACCGTCAGTATGCAATGATGTAGTCATAGCAGGATACCACCACAGTCAGCATGTAATGCTGTAGTCATAGCAGGATACCTCCACAGTCAGCATACAATGCTGTAGTCATAGCAGGATACCACCACAGTCAGCATGCAATGCTTGAGTCATAGCAGGAAACGACCACAGTCAGCATGCAATGCTGTAGTCATAGCAGGATACCACCACAGTCAGCACGCAATGCTGTAGTCATAGCAGGATACCACCACAGTCAGCATGCAATGCTGTAGTCATAGCAGGATACCACCACAGTCAGCATCACAATGCTGTAGTCATAGCAGGATACCACCATAGTCAGCATGCACTGCTATAGTCATAGCACGATACCACCACAGTCAGCATGCAATGCTGTAGTCATAGCAGGATACAACTACAGTCAGCATGCAATGCTGTAGTCATAGCAGGATACCACCGCAGTCAGTATGCAATGCTGAAGTTATAGAAGGATACCACTGCAGTCAATATGCAATGCTGTAGTCATAGCAGGATACCACCACAGTCAGCATGAAATGCTGTAGTCATAGCAGGATACCACCACAGTCAGCATGCAATGCTGTAGTCATAGCAGGATACCACCACAGTGAGCATGCACTGCTATAGTCATAGCAGGATACAACCACAGTCAGCATGCAATGCTGTAGTCATAGCAGGATACCACCACAGTCAGCAAGCAATGCTGTAGTCATAGCAGGATACATCCACAGTCAGCATGCAATGCTGTAGTCATAGCAGGATACCACCACAGTCAGCATACAATGCTGTAGTCATATCAGGATACAACCACAGTCAGCATGCATTGCTGTAGTCATAGCAGGATACCACCACAGTCAGTATGCAATGCTGTCATCATAGCAGGTCCCACCACAGTCAGTATGCACTGCTGTAATCATAGCAGGTACCACGACAATATGCAGTGCTGTAATCATAGCAGGTACCACAACAGCAGTTTCCACTGCTGTAATCATAGCAGGTACCACCAGTCAGTATGCACTGCTGTAATCATAGCAGGTACCACAGTAAGTATGCACTGCTGTAATCATAGCAGGATACCACCACCGTCAGCATGCAATACTGTAGTCATAGCAGGAAACCACCAGTCAGCATGCAATGCTGTAGTCATAGCAGGAGACCACCGCAGTCAGTATGAAATGCTGTAGTCATAGCAGGATACCACCACTGTCAGTATGCAATGCTGTAGTCATAGCAGGATACCACCACAGTCAGTATGCAATGCTGTAGTCATAGCAGGACACCACCAGTCAGCATGCAATGCTGTAGTCATAGCAGGATAGTACCACAGTCAGGATGCAATGCTGTAATCACAGCAGGATACCACCACAGTCAGTATGCAATGCTGTAGTCATAGCAGGATATCACCATAGTCAGCATGCACTGCTATAGTCATAGCAGGATACAACCACAGTCAGCATGCAATGCTGAAGTCATAGCAGGATACAACGGCAGTCAGCATGCAATGCTGTAGTCATAGCAGGATACCACCGCAGTCAGTATGCAATGCTGTAGTCATAGCAGGATACCACTACCGTCAGTATGCAATGCTGTAGTCATAGCAGGATACCACCACAGTCAGCATGCGATGCTGTAGTCATAGCAGGATACCACCACCGTCAGTATGCAATGCTGTAGTCATAGCAGGATACCACCACAGTCAGCATGTAATGCTGTAGTCATAGCAGGATACCACCACAGTCAGCATACAATGCTGTAGTCATAGCAGGATACCACCACAGTCAGCATGCAATGCTTGAGTCATAGCAGGAAACGACCACAGTCAGCATGCAATGCTGTAGTCATAGCAGGTTACCACCACAGTCAGAACGCAATGCTGTAGTCATAGCAGGATACCACCACAGTCAGCATGCAATGCTGTAATCATAGCAGGATACCACCACAGTCAGCATCGCAATGCTGTAGTCATAGCAGGATACCACCATAGTCAGCATGCACTGCTATAGTCATAACAGGATACCACCAGTCAGCATGCAATGCTGTAGTCATAGCAGGATACAACTACAGTCAGCATGCAATGCTGTAGTCATAGCTGGATACCACCGCAGTCAGTATGCAATGCTGAAGTTATAGAAGGATACCACTGCAGTCAGTATGCAATGCTGTAGTCATAGCAGGATACCACCACAGTGAGCATGCACAGCTATAGTCATAGCAGGATACAACCACAGTCAGCATGCAATGCTGTAGTCATAGCAGGATACCACCACAGTCAGCATGCAATGCTGTAGTCATAGCAGGATACATCCACAGTCAGCATGCAATGCTGTAGTCATAGCAGGATACCACCACAGTCAGCATACAATGCTGTAGTCATAGCAGGATACAACCACAGTCAGCATGCAATGCTGTAGTCATAGCAGGATACCACCACAGTCAGTATGCAATGCTGTCATCATAGCAGGTCCCACCACAGTCAGTATGCACTGCTGTAATCATAGCAGGTACCACGACAATATGCAGTGCTGTAATCATAGCAGGTACCACAACAGCAGTTTCCACTGCTGTAATCATAGCAGGTACCACCAGTCAGTATGCACTGCTGTAATCATAGCAGGTACCACAGTAAGTATGCACTGCTGTAATCATAGCAGGATACCACCACTGTCAGCATGCAATACTGTAGTCATAGCAGGAAACCACCAGTCAGCATGCAATGCTGTAGTCATAGCAGGAGACCACCGCAGTCAGTATGCAATGCTGTAGTCATAGCAGGATACCACCACTGTCAGTATGCAATGCTGTAGTCATAGCAGGATACCACCACAGTCAGTATGCAATGCTGTAGTCATAGCAGGACACCACCAGTCAGCATGCAATGCTGTAGTCATAGCAGGATACTACCACAGTCAGGATGCAATGCTGTAATCACAGCAGGATACCACCACAGTCAGTATGCAATGCTGTAGTCATAGCAGGATATCACCATAGTCAGCATGCACTGCTATAGTCATAGCAGGATACAACCACAGTCAGCATGCAATGCTGAAGTCATAGCAGGATACAACGGCAGTCAGCATGCAATGCTGTAGTCATAGCAGGAGACCACCGCAGTCAGTATGCAATGCTGTAGTCATAGCAGGATACCACCACAGTCAGTATGCAATGCTGTAGTCATTGCAGGACACCACCAGTCAGCATGCAATGCTGTAGTCATAGCAGGATACCACCACTGTCAGTATGCAATGCTGTAGTCATAGCAGGATACCACCACAGTCAGTATGCAATGCTGTAGTCATAGCAGGACACCACCAGTCAGCATGCAATGCTGTAGTCATAGCAGGATAGTACCACAGTCAGGATGCAATGCTGTAATCACAGCAGGATACCACCACAGTCAGTATGCAATGCTGTAGTCATAGCAGGATATCACCATAGTCAGCATGCACTGCTATAGTCATAGCAGGATACAACCACAGTCAGCATGCAATGCTGAAGTCATAGCAGGATACAACGGCAGTCAGCATGCAATGCTGTAGTCATAGCAGGATACCACCGCAGTCAGTATGCAATGCTGTAGTCATAGCAGGATACCACTACCGTCAGTATGCAATGCTGTAGTCATAGCAGGATACCACCACAGTCAGCATGCGATGCTGTAGTCATAGCAGGATACCACCACCGTCAGTATGCAATGCTGTAGTCATAGCAGGATACCACCACAGTCAGCATGTAATGCTGTAGTCATAGCAGGATACCACCACAGTCAGCATACAATGCTGTAGTCATAGCAGGATACCACCACAGTCAGCATGCAATGCTTGAGTCATAGCAGGAAACGACCACAGTCAGCATGCAATGCTGTAGTCATAGCAGGTTACCACCACAGTCAGAACGCAATGCTGTAGTCATAGCAGGATACCACCACAGTCAGCATGCAATGCTGTAATCATAGCAGGATACCACCACAGTCAGCATCGCAATGCTGTAGTCATAGCAGGATACCACCATAGTCAGCATGCACTGCTATAGTCATAACAGGATACCACCACAGTCAGCATGCAATGCTGTAGTCATAGCAGGATACAACTACAGTCAGCATGCAATGCTGTAGTCATAGCTGGATACCACCGCAGTCAGTATGCAATGCTGAAGTTATAGAAGGATACCACTGCAGTCAGTATGCAATGCTGTAGTCATAGCAGGATACCACCACAGTGAGCATGCACAGCTATAGTCATAGCAGGATACAACCACAGTCAGCATGCAATGCTGTAGTCATAGCAGGATACCACCACAGTCAGCATGCAATGCTGTAGTCATAGCAGGATACATCCACAGTCAGCATGCAATGCTGTAGTCATAGCAGGATACCACCACAGTCAGCATACAATGCTGTAGTCATAGCAGGATACAACCACAGTCAGCATGCAATGCTGTAGTCATAGCAGGATACCACCACAGTCAGTATGCAATGCTGTCATCATAGCAGGTCCCACCACAGTCAGTATGCACTGCTGTAATCATAGCAGGTACCACGACAATATGCAGTGCTGTAATCATAGCAGGTACCACAACAGCAGTTTCCACTGCTGTAATCATAGCAGGTACCACCAGTCAGTATGCACTGCTGTAATCATAGCAGGTACCACAGTAAGTATGCACTGCTGTAATCATAGCAGGATACCACCACTGTCAGCATGCAATACTGTAGTCATAGCAGGAAACCACCAGTCAGCATGCAATGCTGTAGTCATAGCAGGAGACCACCGCAGTCAGTATGCAATGCTGTAGTCATAGCAGGATACCACCACTGTCAGTATGCAATGCTGTAGTCATAGCAGGATACCACCACAGTCAGTATGCAATGCTGTAGTCATAGCAGGACACCACCAGTCAGCATGCAATGCTGTAGTCATAGCAGGATACTACCACAGTCAGGATGCAATGCTGTAATCACAGCAGGATACCACCACAGTCAGTATGCAATGCTGTAGTCATAGCAGGATATCACCATAGTCAGCATGCACTGCTATAGTCATAGCAGGATACAACCACAGTCAGCATGCAATGCTGAAGTCATAGCAGGATACAACGGCAGTCAGCATGCAATGCTGTAGTCATAGCAGGAGACCACCGCAGTCAGTATGCAATGCTGTAGTCATAGCAGGATACCACCACAGTCAGTATGCAATGCTGTAGTCATTGCAGGACACCACCAGTCAGCATGCAATGCTGTAGTCATAGCAGGATACTACCACAGTCAGCATGCAATGCTGTAGTCATAGCAGGATACCACCACAGTCAGCATGCAATGCTGTAGTCATAGCAGGATACCACCACAGTCAGCATGCAATGCTGTAGTCATAGCAGGATACCACCACAGTCAGCATGTAATGCTGTAGTCATAGCAGGATACCACCACAGTCAGCATACAATGCTGTAGTCATAGCAGGATACCACCAAAGTCAGCATGCAATGCTTGAGTCATAGCAGGAAACGACCACAGTCAGCATGCAATGCTGTAGTCATAGCAGGATACCACCACAGTCAGCAAGCAATGCTGTAGTCATAGCAGGATACCACCACAGTCAGCATGCAATGCTGTAGTCATTGCAGGATACCAAGACAGTCAGCATGCAATGCTGTAGTCATAGCAGGATACAACCACAGTCATCATGCAATGCTGTAGTCATAGCAGGATACCACCGCAGTCAGTATGCAATGCTGTAGTCATAGCAGGATACCACCACAGTCAGCATGCAATGCTGTAGTCATTGCAGGATACCACCACAGTCAGCATGCAATGCTGTAGTCAAAGCAGGATACAACCACAGTCAGCATGCAATGCTGTAGTCATAGCAGGATACCACCACAGTCAGTATGCAATGCTGTCATCATAGCAGGTCCCACCACAGTCAGTATGCACTGCTGTAATCATAGCAGGTACCACGACAATATGCACTGCTGTAATCATAGCAGGTACCACAACAGCAGTTTCCACTGCTGTAATCATAGCAGGTACCACCAGTCAGTATGCACTGCTGTAATCATAGCAGGTACCACAGTAAGTATGCACTGCTGTAATCATAGCAGGATACCACCACCGTCAGCATGCATTACTGTAGTCATAGGAGGAAACCACCAGTCAGCATGCAATGCTGTAGTCATAGCAGGAGACCACCGCAGTCAGTATGCAATGCTGTAGTCATAGCAGGATACCACCACTGTCAGTATGCAATGCTGTAGTCATAGCAGGACACCACCAGTTAGCATGCAATGCTGTAGTCAAAGCAGGATACCACCACAGTCAGGATGCAATGCTGTAATCATAGCAGAATACCACCACAGTCAGTATGCAATGCTGTAATCATAGCAGGATATCACCATAGTCAGCATGCACTGCTATAGTCATAGCAGGATACAACCACAGTCAGCATGCAATGCTGAAGTCATAGCAGGATACAACGGCAGTCAGCATGCAATGCTGTAGTCATAGCAGGATACCAACGCAGTCAGTATGCAATGCTGTAGTCAAAGCAGGATACCACTACCGTCAGTATGCAATGCTGTAGTCATAGCAGGATACCACCACAGTCAGCATGCGATGGTGTAGTCATAGCAGGATACCACCACCGTCAGTATGCAATGATGTAGTCATAGCAGGATACCACCACAGTCAGCATGTAATGCTGTAGTCATAGCAGGATACCTCCACAGTCAGCATACAATGCTGTAGTCATAGCAGGATACCAACACAGTCAGCATGCAATGCTTGAGTCATAGCAGGAAACGACCACAGTCAGCATGCAATGCTGTAGTCATAGCAGGATACCACCACAGTCAGCACGCAATGCTGTAGTCATAGCAGGATACCACCACAGTCAGCATGCAATGCTGTAGTCATAGCAGGATACCACCACAGTCAGCATCACAATGCTGTAGTCATAGCAGGATACCACCATAGTCAGCATGCACTGCTATAGTCATAGCAGGAAACCACCAGTCTGCATGCAATGCTGTAGTCATAGCAGGAGACCACCGCAGTCAGTATGCAATGCTGTAGTCATAGCAGGATACCACCACTGTCAGTATGCAATGCTGTAGTCATAGCAGGATACCACCACAGTCAGTATGCAATGCTGTAGTCATAGCAGGACACCACCAGTCAGCATGCAATGCTGTAGTCATAGCAGGATACTACCACAGTCAGGATGCAATGCTGTAATCACAGCAGGATACCACCACAGTCAGTATGCAATGCTGTAGTCATAGCAGGATATCACCATAGTCAGCATGCACTGCTATAGTCATAGCAGGATACAACCACAGTCAGCATGCAATGCTGAAGTCATAGCAGGATACAACGGCAGTCAGTATGCAATGCTGTAGTCATAGCAGGAGACCACCGCAGTCAGTATGCAATGCTGTAGTCATAGCAGGATACCACCACAGTCAGTATGCAATGCTGTAGTCATTGCAGGACACCACCAGTCAGCATGCAATGCTGTAGTCATAGCAGGATACTACCACAGTCAGCATGCAATGCTGTAGTCATAGCAGGATACCACCACAGTCAGCATGCAATGCTGTAGTCATAGCAGGATACCACCACAGTCAGCATGCAATGCTGTAGTCATAGCAGGATACCACCACAGTCAGCATGTAATGCTGTAGTCATAGCAGGATACCACCACAGTCAGCATACAATGCTGTAGTCATAGCAGGATACCACCAAAGTCAGCATGCAATGCTTGAGTCATAGCAGGAAACGACCACAGTCAGCATGCAATGCTGTAGTCATAGCAGGATACCACCACAGTCAGCAAGCAATGCTGTAGTCATAGCAGGATACCACCACAGTCAGCATGCAATGCTGTAGTCATTGCAGGATACCACCACAGTCAGCATGCAATGCTGTAGTCATAGCAGGATACAACCACAGTCATCATGCAATGCTGTAGTCATAGAAGGATACCACCGCAGTCAGTATGCAATGCTGTAGTCATAGCAGGATACCACCACAGTCAGCATGCAATGCTGTAGTCATTGCAGGATACCACCACAGTCAGCATGCAATGCTGTAGTCAAAGCAGGATACAACCACAGTCAGCATGCAATGCTGTAGTCATAGCAGGATACCACCACAGTCAGTATGCAATGCTGTCATCATAGCAGGTCCCACCACAGTCAGTATGCACTGCTGTAATCATAGCAGGTACCACGACAATATGCACTGCTGTAATCATAGCAGGTACCACAACAGCAGTTTCCACTGCTGTAATCATAGCAGGTACCACCAGTCAGTATGCACTGCTGTAATCATAGCAGGTACCACAGTAAGTATGCACTGCTGTAATCATAGCAGGATACCACCACCGTCAGCATGCATTACTGTAGTCATAGGAGGAAACCACCAGTCAGCATGCAATGCTGTAGTCATAGCAGGAGACCACCGCAGTCAGTATGCAATGCTGTAGTCATAGCAGGATACCACCACTGTCAGTATGCAATGCTGTAGTCATAGCAGGACACCACCAGTCAGCATGCAATGCTGTAGTCAAAGCAGGATACCACCACAGTCAGGATGCAATGCTGTAATCATAGCAGAATACCACCACAGTCAGTATGCAATGCTGTAGTCATAGCAGGATATCACCATAGTCAGCATGCACTGCTATAGTCATAGCAGGATACAACCACAGTCAGCATGCAATGCTGAAGTCATAGCAGGATACAACGGCAGTCAGCATGCAATGCTGTAGTCATAGCAGGATACCAACGCAGTCAGTATGCAATGCTGTAGTCAAAGCAGGATACCACTACCGTCAGTATGCAATGCTGTAGTCATAGCAGGATACCACCACAGTCAGCATGCGATGGTGTAGTCATAGCAGGATACCACCACCGTCAGTATGCAATGATGTAGTCATAGCAGGATACCACCACAGTCAGCATGTAATGCTGTAGTCATAGCAGGATACCTCCACAGTCAGCATACAATGCTGTAGTCATAGCAGGATACCAACACAGTCAGCATGCAATGCTTGAGTCATAGCAGGAAACGACCACAGTCAGCATGCAATGCTGTAGTCATAGCAGGATACCACCACAGTCAGCACGCAATGCTGTAGTCATAGCAGGATACCACCACAGTCAGCATGCAATGCTGTAGTCATAGCAGGATACCACCACAGTCAGCATCACAATGCTGTAGTCATAGCAGGATACCACCATAGTCAGCATGCACTGCTATAGTCATAGCAAGATACCACCACAGTCAGCATGCAATGCTGTAGTCATAGCAGGATACAACTACAGTCAGCATGCAATGCTGTAGTCATATCAGGATACCACCGCAGTCAGTATGCAATGCTGTAGTCATAGCAGGATACCACCACAGTCAGCATGAAATGCTGTAGTCATAGCAGGATACCACCACAGTCAGCATGCAATGCTGTAGTCATAGCAGGATACCACCACAGTGAGCATGCACTGCTATAGTCATAGCAGGATACAACCACAGTCAGCATGCAATGCTCTAGTCATAGCAGGATACCACCACAGTCAGCATGCAATGCTGTAGTCATAGCAGGATACATCCACAGTCAGCATGCAATGCTGTAGTCATAGCAGGATACCACCACAGTCAGCATACAATGCTGTAGTCATAGCAGGATACAACCACAGTCAGCATGCAATGCTGTAGTCATAGCAGGATACCACCACAGTCAGTATGCAATGCTGTCATCATAGCAGGTCCCACCACAGTCAGTATGCACTGCTGTAATCATAGCAGGTACCACGACAATATGCAGTGCTGTAATCATAGCAGGTACCACAACAGCAGTTTCCACTGCTGTAATCATAGCAGGTACCACCAGTCAGTATGCACTGCTGTAATCATAGCAGGTACCACAGTAAGTATGCACTGCTGTAATCATAGCAGGATACCACCACCGTCAGCATGCAATACTGTAGTCATAGCAGGAAACCACCAGTCAGCATGCAATGCTGTAGTCATAGCAGGAGACCACCGCAGTCAGTATGCAATGCTGTAGTCATAGCAGGATACCACCACTGTCAGTATGCAATGCTGTAGTCATAGCAGGATACCACCACAGTCAGTATGCAATGCTGTAGTCATAGCAGGACACCACCAGTCAGCATGCAATGCTGTAGTCATAGCAGGATACTACCACAGTCAGGATGCAATGCTGTAACCACAGCAGGATACCACCACAGTCAGTATGCAATGCTGTAGTCATAGCAGGATATCACCATAGTCAGCATGCACTGCTATAGTCATAGCAGGATACAACCACAGTCAGCATGCAATTCTGAAGTCATAGCAGGATACAACGGCAGTCAGCATGCAATGCTGTAGTCATAGCAGGAGACCACCGCAGTCAGTATGCAATGCTGTAGTCATAGCAGGATACCACCACAGTCAGTATGCAATGCTGTAGTCATTGCAGGACACCACCAGTCAGCATGCAATGCTGTAGTCATAGCAGGATACTACCACAGTCAGCATGCAATGCTGTAGTCATAGCAGGATACCACCACAGTCAGCATGCAATGCTGTAGTCATAGCAGGATACCACCACAGTCAGCATGCAATGCTGTAGTCATAGCAGGATACCACCACAGTCAGCATGTAATGCTGTCATCATAGCAGGTCCCACCACAGTCAGTATGCACTGCTGTAATCATAGCAGGTACCACGACAATATGCACTGCTGTAATCATAGCAGGTACCACAACAGCAGTTTCCACTGCTGTAATCATAGCAGGTACCACCAGTCAGTATGCACTGCTGTAATCATAGCAGGTACCACAGTAAGTATGCACTGCTGTAATCATAGCAGGATACCACCACCGTCAGCATGCATTACTGTAGTCATAGGAGGAAACCACCAGTCAGCATGCAATGCTGTAGTCATAGCAGGAGACCACCGCAGTCAGTATGCGATGCTGTAGTCATAGCAGGATACCACCACTGTCAGTATGCAATGCTGTAGTCATAGCAGGACACCACCAGTCAGCATGCAATGCTGTAGTCAAAGCAGGATACCACCACAGTCAGGATGCAATGCTGTAATCATAGCAGAATACCACCACAGTCAGTATGCAATGCTGTAGTCATAGCAGGATATCACCATAGTCAGCATGCACTGCTATAGTCATAGCAGGATACAACCACAGTCAGCATGCAATGCTGAAGTCATAGCAGGATACAACGGCAGTCAGCATGCAATGCTGTAGTCATAGCAGGATACCAACGCAGTCAGTATGCAATGCTGTAGTCAAAGCAGGATACCACTACCGTCAGTATGCAATGCTGTAGTCATAGCAGGATACCACCACAGTCAGCATGCGATGGTGTAGTCATAGCAGGATACCACCACCGTCAGTATGCAATGATGTAGTCATAGCAGGATACCACCACAGTCAGCATGCAATGCTGTAGTCATAGCAGGATACCTCCACAGTCAGCATACAATGCTGTAGTCATAGCAGGATACCAACACAGTCAGCATGCAATGCTTGAGTCATAGCAGGAAACGACCACAGTCAGCATGCAATGCTGTAGTCATAGCAGGTTACCACCACAGTCAGCACGCAATGCTGTAGTCATAGCAGGATACCACCACAGTCAGCATCACAATGCTGTAGTCATAGCAGGATACCACCATAGTCAGCATGCACTGCTATAGTCATAGCAGGATACCACCACAGTCAGCATGCAATGCTGTAGTCATAGCAGGATACAACTACAGTCAGCATGCAATGCTGTAGTCATAGCAGGATACCACCGCAGTCAGTATGCAATGCTGTAGTCATAGCAGGATACCACCACAGTCAGCATGAAATGCTGTAGTCATAGCAGGATACCACCACAGTCAGCATGCAATGCTGTAGTCATAGCAGGATACCACCACAGTGAGCATGCACTGCTATAGTCATAGCAGGATACAACCACAGTCAGCATGCAATGCTCTAGTCATAGCAGGATACCACCACAGTCAGCATGCAATGCTGTAGTCATAGCAGGATACATCCACAGTCAGCATGCAATGCTGTAGTCATAGCAGGATACCACCACAGTCAGCATACAATGCTGTAGTCATAGCAGGATACAACCACAGTCAGCATGCAATGCTGTAGTCATAGCAGGATACCACCACAGTCAGTATGCAATGCTGTCATCATAGCAGGTCCCACCACAGTCAGTATGCACTGCTGTAATCATAGCAGGTACCACGACAATATGCAGTGCTGTAATCATAGCAGGTACCACAACAGCAGTTTCCACTGCTGTAATCATAGCAGGTACCACCAGTCAGTATGCACTGCTGTAATCATAGCAGGTACCACAGTAAGTATGCACTGCTGTAATCATAGCAGGATACCACCACCGTCAGCATGCAATACTGTAGTCATAGCAGGAAACCACCAGTCAGCATGCAATGCTGTAGTCATAGCAGGATACCACCGCAGTCAGTATGCAATGCTGTAGTCATAGCAGGATACCACCACAGTCAGCATGAAATGCTGTAGTCATAGCAGGATACCACCACAGTCAGCATGCAATGCTGTAGTCATAGCAGGATACCACCACAGTGAGCATGCACTGCTATAGTCATAGCAGGATACAACCACAGTCAGCATGCAATGCTCTAGTCATAGCAGGATACCACCACAGTCAGCATGCAATGCTGTAGTCATAGCAGGATACATCCACAGTCAGCATGCAATGCTGTAGTCATAGCAGGATACCACCACAGTCAGCATACAATGTTGTAGTCATAGCAGGATACAACCACAGTCAGCATGCAATGCTGTAGTCATAGCAGGATACCACCACAGTCAGTATGCAATGCTGTCATCATAGCAGGTCCCACCACAGTCAGTATGCACTGCTGTAATCATAGCAGGTACCACGACAATATGCAGTGCTGTAATCATAGCAGGTACCACAACAGCAGTTTCCACTGCTGTAATCATAGCAGGTACCACCAGTCAGTATGCACTGCTGTAATCATAGCAGGTACCACAGTAAGTATGCACTGCTGTAATCATAGCAGGATACCACCACCGTCAGCATGCAATACTGTAGTCATAGCAGGAAACCACCAGTCAGCATGCAATGCTGTAGTCATAGCAGGAGACCACCGCAGTCAGTATGCAATGCTGTAGTCATAGCAGGATACCACCACTGTCAGTATGCAATGCTGTAGTCATAGCAGGATACCACCACAGTCAGTATGCAATGCTGTAGTCATAGCAGGACACCACCAGTCAGCATGCAATGCTGTAGTCATAGCAGGATACTACCACAGTCAGGATGCAATGCTGTAATCACAGCAGGATACCACCACAGTCAGTATGCAATGCTGTAGTCATAGCAGGATATCACCATAGTCAGCATGCACTGCTATAGTCATAGCAGGATACAACCACAGTCAGCATGCAATTCTGAAGTCATAGCAGGATACAACGGCAGTCAGCATGCAATGCTGTAGTCATAGCAGGAGACCACCGCAGTCAGTATGCAATGCTGTAGTCATAGCAGGATACCACCACAGTCAGTATGCAATGCTGTAGTCATTGCAGGACACCACCAGTCAGCATGCAATGCTGTAGTCATAGCAGGATACTACCACAGTCAGCATGCAATGCTGTAGTCATAGCAGGATACCACCACAGTCAGCATGCAATGCTGTAGTCATAGCAGGATACCACCACAGTCAGCATGCAATGCTGTAGTCATAGCAGGATACCACCACAGTCAGCATGTAATGCTGTCATCATAGCAGGTCCCACCACAGTCAGTATGCACTGCTGTAATCATAGCAGGTACCACGACAATATGCACTGCTGTAATCATAGCAGGTACCACAACAGCAGTTTCCACTGCTGTAATCATAGCAGGTACCACCAGTCAGTATGCACTGCTGTAATCATAGCAGGTACCACAGTAAGTATGCACTGCTGTAATCATAGCAGGATACCACCACCGTCAGCATGCATTACTGTAGTCATAGGAGGAAACCACCAGTCAGCATGCAATGCTGTAGTCATAGCAGGAGACCACCGCAGTCAGTATGCAATGCTGTAGTCATAGCAGGATACCACCACTGTCAGTATGCAATGCTGTAGTCATAGCAGGACACCACCAGTCAGCATGCAATGCTGTAGTCAAAGCAGGATACCACCACAGTCAGGATGCAATGCTGTAATCATAGCAGAATACCACCACAGTCAGTATGCAATGCTGTAGTCATAGCAGGATATCACCATAGTCAGCATGCACTGCTATAGTCATAGCAGGATACAACCACAGTCAGCATGCAATGCTGAAGTCATAGCAGGATACAACGGCAGTCAGCATGCAATGCTGTAGTCATAGCAGGATACCAACGCAGTCAGTATGCAATGCTGTAGTCAAAGCAGGATACCACTACCGTCAGTATGCAATGCTGTAGTCATAGCAGGATACCACCACAGTCAGCATGCGATGGTGTAGTCATAGCAGGATACCACCACCGTCAGTATGCAATGATGTAGTCATAGCAGGATACCACCACAGTCAGCATGCAATGCTGTAGTCATAGCAGGATACCTCCACAGTCAGCATACAATGCTGTAGTCATAGCAGGATACCAACACAGTCAGCATGCAATGCTTGAGTCATAGCAGGAAACGACCACAGTCAGCATGCAATGCTGTAGTCATAGCAGGTTACCACCACAGTCAGCACGCAATGCTGTAGTCATAGCAGGATACCACCACAGTCAGCATCACAATGCTGTAGTCATAGCAGGATACCACCATAGTCAGCATGCACTGCTATAGTCATAGCAGGATACCACCACAGTCAGCATGCAATGCTGTAGTCATAGCAGGATACAACTACAGTCAGCATGCAATGCTGTAGTCATAGCAGGATACCACCGCAGTCAGTATGCAATGCTGTAGTCATAGCAGGATACCACCACAGTCAGCATGAAATGCTGTAGTCATAGCAGGATACCACCACAGTCAGCATGCAATGCTGTAGTCATAGCAGGATACCACCACAGTGAGCATGCACTGCTATAGTCATAGCAGGATACAACCACAGTCAGCATGCAATGCTCTAGTCATAGCAGGATACCACCACAGTCAGCATGCAATGCTGTAGTCATAGCAGGATACATCCAAAGTCAGCATGCAATGCTGTAGTCATAGCAGGATACCACCACAGTCAGCATACAATGCTGTAGTCATAGCAGGATACAACCACAGTCAGCATGCAATGCTGTAGTCATAGCAGGATACCACCACAGTCAGTATGCAATGCTGTCATCATAGCAGGTCCCACCACAGTCAGTATGCACTGCTGTAATCATAGCAGGTACCACGACAATATGCAGTGCTGTAATCATAGCAGGTACCACAACAGCAGTTTCCACTGCTGTAATCATAGCAGGTACCACCAGTCAGTATGCACTGCTGTAATCATAGCAGGTACCACAGTAAGTATGCACTGCTGTAATCATAGCAGGATACCACCACCGTCAGCATGCAATACTGTAGTCATAGCAGGAAACCACCAGTCAGCATGCAATGCTGTAGTCATAGCAGGAGACCACCGCAGTCAGTATGCAATGCTGTAGTCATAGCAGGATACCACCACTGTCAGTATGCAATGCTGTAGTCATAGCAGGATACCACCACAGTCAGTATGCAATGCTGTAGTCATAGCAGGACACCACCAGTCAGCATGCAATGCTGTAGTCATAGCAGGATACTACCACGGTCAGGATGCAATGCTGTAATCACAGCAGGATACCACCACAGTCAGTATGCAATGCTGTAGTCATAGCAGGATATCACCATAGTCAGCATGCACTGCTATAGTCATAGCAGGATACAACCACAGTCAGCATGCAATGCTGAAGTCATAGCAGGATACAACGGCAGTCAGCATGCAATGCTGTAGTCATAGCAGGATACCACCGCAGTCAGTATGCAATGCTGTAGTCATAGCAGGATACCACTACCGTCAGTATGCAATGCTGTAGTCATAGCAGGATACCACCACAGTCAGCATGCGATGCTGTAGTCATAGCAGGATACCACCACCGTCAGTATGCAATGCTGTAGTCATAGCAGGATACCACCACAGTCAGCATGTAATGCTGTAGTCACAGCAGGATACCACCACAGTCAGCATACAATGCTGTAGTCATAGCAGGATACCACCACAGTAAGCATGCAATGCTTGAGTCATAGCAGGAAACGACCACAGTCAGCATGCAATGCTGTAGTCATAGCAGGTTACCACCACAGTCAGAACGCAATGCTGTAGTCATAGCAGGATACCACCACAGTCAGCATGCAATGCTGTAATCATAGCAGGATACCACCACAGTCAGCATCGCAATGCTGTAGTCATAGCAGGATACCACCATAGTCAGCATGCACTGCTATAGTCATAACAGGATACCACCACAGTCAGCATGCAATGCTGTAGTCATAGCAGGATACAACTACAGTCAGCATGCAATGCTGTAGTCATAGCTGGATACCACCGCAGTCAGTATGCAATGCTGAAGTTATAGAAGGATACCACTGCAGTCAGTATGCAATGCTGTAGTCATAGCAGGATTCCACCACAGTGAGCATGCACAGCTATAGTCACAGCAGGATACCACCACAGTCAGCATACAATGCTGTAGTCATAGCAGGATACAACCACAGTCAGCATGCAATGCTGTAGTCATAGCAGGATACCACCACAGTCAGTATGCAATGCTGTCATCATAGCAGGTCCCACCACAGTCAGTATGCACTGCTGTAATCATAGCAGGTACCACGACAATATGCAGTGCTGTAATCATAGCAGTTACCTCAACAGCAGTTTCCACTGCTGTAATCATAGCAGGTACCACCAGTCAGTATGCACTGCTGTAATCTTAGCAGGTACCACAGTAAGTATGCACTGCTGTAATCATAGCAGGATACCACCACCGTCAGCATGCAATACTGTAGTCATAGCAGGAAACCACCAGTCAGCATGCAATGCTGTAGTCATAGCAGGAGACCACCGCAGTCAGTATGCAATGCTGTAGTCATAGCAGGATACCACCACTGTCAGTATGCAATGCTGTAGTCATAGCAGGATACCACCACAGTCAGTATGCAATGCTGTAGTCATAGCAGGACACCACCAGTCAGCATGCAATGCTGTAGTCATAGCAGGATACCACCACAGTCAGCATGTAATGCTGTAGTCACAGCAGGATACCACCACAGTCAGCATACAATGCTGTAGTCATAGCAGGATACCACCACAGTCAGCATGCAATGCTTGAGTCATAGCAGGAAACGACCACAGTCAGCATGCAATGCTGTAGTCATAGCAGGTTACCACCACAGTCAGAACGCAATGCTGTAGTCATAGCAGGATACCACCACAGTCAGCATGCAATGCTGTAATCATAGCAGGATACCACCACAGTCAGCATCGCAATGCTGTAGTCATAGCAGGATACCACCATAGTCAGCATGCACCGCTATAGTCATAACAGGATACCACCACAGTCAGCATGCAATGCTGTAGTCATAGCAGGATACAACTACAGTCAGCATGCAATGCTGTAGTCATAGCTGGATACCACCGCAGTCAGTATGCAATGCTGAAGTTATAGAAGGATACCACTGCAGTCAGTATGCAATGCTGTAGTCATAGCAGGATACCACCACAGTGAGCATGCACAGCTATAGTCATAGCAGGATACAACCACAGTCAGCATGCAATAGTGTAGTCATAGCAGGATACCACCACAGTCAGCATGCAATGCTGTAGTCATAGCAGGATACATCCACAGTCAGCATGCAATGCTGTAGTCATAGCAGGATACCACCACAGTCAGCATACAATGCTGTAGTCATAGCAGGATACAACCACAGTCAGCATGCAATGCTGTAGTCATAGCAGGATACCACCACAGTCAGTATGCAATGCTGTCATCATAGCAGGTCCCAACACAGTCAGTATGCACTGCTGTAATCATAGCAGGTACCATGACAATATGCAGTGCTGTAATCATAGCAGGTACCACAACAGCAGTTTCCACTGCTGTAATCATAGCAGGTACCACCAGTCAGTATGCACTGCTGTAATCATAGCAGGTACCACAGTAAGTATGCACTGCTGTAATCATAGCAGGATACCACCACCGTCAGCATGCAATACTGTAGTCATAGCAGGAAACCACCAGTCAGCATGCAATGCTGTAGTCATAGCAGGAGACCACCGCAGTCAGTATGCAATGCTGTAGTCATAGCAGGATACCACCACTGTCAGTATGCAATGCTGTAGTCATAGCAGGATACCACCACAGTCAGTATGCAATGCTGTAGTCATAGCAGGACACCACCAGTCAGCATGCAATGCTGTAGTCATAGCAGGATACTACCACATTCAGGATGCAATGCTGTAATCACAGCAGGATCCCACCACAGTCAGTATGCAATGCTGTAGTCATAGCAGGATATCACCATAGTCAGCATGCACTGCTATAGTCATAGCAGGATACAACCACAGTCAGCATGCAATGCTGAAGTCATAGCAGGATACAACGGCAGTCAGCATGCAATGCTGTAGTCATAGCAGGAGACCCCCGCAGTCAGTATGCAATGCTGTAGTCATAGCAGGATACCACCACAGTCAGTATGCAATGCTGTAGTCATTGCAGGACACCACCTGTCAGCATGCAATGCTGTAGTCATAGCAGGATACTACCACAGTCAGCATGCAATGCTGTAGTCATAGCAGGATACCACCACAGTCAGCATGCAATGCTGTAGTCATAGCAGGATACCACCACAGTCAGCATGCAATGCTGTAGTCATAGCAGGATACCACCACAGTCAGCATGTAATGCTGTAGTCATAGCAGGATACCACCACAGTCAGCATACAATGCTGTAGTCATAGCAGGATACCACCAAAGTCAGCATGCAATGCTTGAGTCATAGCAGGAAACGACCACAGTCAGCATGCAATGCTGTAGTCATAGCAGGATACCACCACAGTCAGCAAGCAATGCTGTAGTCATAGCAGGATACCACCACAGTCAGCATGCAATGCTGTAGTCATTGCAGGATACCACCACAGTCAGCATGCAATGCTGTAGTCATAGCAGGATACAACCACAGTCATCATGCAATGCTGTAGTCATAGCAGGATACCACTGCAGTCAGTATGCAATGCTGTAGTCATAGCAGGACACCACCAGTCAGCATGCAATGCTGTAGTCAAAGCAGGATACCACCACAGTCAGGATGCAATGCTGTAATCATAGCAGAATACCACCACAGTCAGTATGCAATGCTGTAGTCATAGCAGGATATCACCATAGTCAGCATGCACTGCTATAGTCATAGCAGGATACAACCACAGTCAGCATGCAATGCTGAAGTCATAGCAGGATACAACGGCAGTCAGCATGCAATGCTGTAGTCATAGCAGGATACCAATGCAGTCAGTATGCAATGCTGTAGTCAAAGCAGGATACCACTACCGTCAGTATGCAATGCTGTAGTCATAGCAGGATACCACCACAGTCAGCATGCGATGGTGTAGTCATAGCAGGATACCACCACCGTCAGTATGCAATGATGTAGTCATAGCAGGATACCACCACAGTCAGCATGTAATGCTGTAGTCATAGCAGGATACCTCCACAGTCAGCATACAATGCTGTAGTCATAGCAGGATACCACCACAGTCAGCATGCAATGCTTGAGTCATAGCAGGAAACGACCACAGTCAGCATGCAATGCTGTAGTCATAGCAGGATACCACCACAGTCAGCACGCAATGCTGTAGTCATAGCAGGATACCACCACAGTCAGCATGCAATGCTGTAGTCATAGCAGGATACCACCACAGTCAGCATCACAATGCTGTAGTCATAGCAGGATACCACCATAGTCAGCATGCACTGCTATAGTCATAGCAGGATACCACCACAGTCAGCATGCAATGCTGTAGTCATAGCAGGATACAACTACAGTCAGCATGCAATGCTGTAGTCATAGCAGGATACCACCGCAGTCAGTATGCAATGCTGAAGTTATAGAAGGATACCACTGCAGTCAGTATGCAATGCTGTAGTCATAGCAGGATACCACCACAGTCAGCATGAAATGCTGTAGTCATAGCAGGATACCACCACAGTCAGCATGCAATGCTGTAGTCATAGCAGGATACCACCACAGTGAGCATGCACTGCTATAGTCATAGCAGGATACAACCACAGTCAGCATGCAATGCTCTAGTCATAGCAGGATACCACCACAGTCAGCATGCAATGCTGTAGTCATAGCAGGATACCACCACAGTCAGTATGCAATGCTGTCATCATAGCAGGTCCCACCACAGTCAGTATGCACTGCTGTAATCATAGCAGGTATCACGACAATATGCAGTGCTGTAATCATAGCAGTTACCTCAACAGCAGTTTCCACTGCTGTAATCATAGCAGGTACCACCAGTCAGTATGCACTGCTGTAATCATAGCAGGTACCACAGTAAGTATGCACTGCTGTAATCATAGCAGGATACCACCACCGTCAGCATGCAATACTGTAGTCATAGCAGGAAACCACCAGTCAGCATGCAATGCTGTAGTCATAGCAGGAGACCACCGCAGTCAGTATGCAATGCTGTAGTCATAGCAGGATACCACCACTGTCAGTATGCAATGCTGTAGTCATAGCAGGATACCACCACAGTCAGTATGCAATGCTGTAGTCATAGCAGGACACCACCAGTCAGCATGCAATGCTGTAGTCATAGCAGGATACTACCACAGTCAGGATGCAATGCTGTAATCACAGCAGGATACCACCACAGTCAGTATGCAATGCTGTAGTCATAGCAGGATATCACCATAGTCAGCATGCACTGCTATAGTCATAGCAGGATACAACCACAGTCAGCATGCAATGCTGAAGTCATAGCAGGATACAACGGCATTCAGCATGCAATGCTGTAGTCATAGCAGGAGACCACCGCAGTCAGTATGCAATGCTGTAGTCAAAGCAGGATACCACCACTGTCAGTATGCAATGCTGTAGTCATAGCAGGATACCACCACAGTCAGTATGCAATTCTGTAGTCATAGCAGGACACCACCAGTCAGCATGCAATGCTGTAGTCATAGCAGGATACTACCACAGTCAGGATGCAATGCTGTAATCACAGCAGGATACCACCACAGTCAGTATGCAATGCTGTAGTCATAGCAGGATATCACCATAGTCAGCATGCACTGCTATAGTAATAGCAGGATACAACCACAGTCAGCATGCAATGCTGAAGTCATAGCAGGATACAACGGCAGTCAGCATGCAATGCTGTAGTCATAGCAGGATACCACCGCAGTCAGTATGCAATGCTGTAGTCATAGCAGGATACCACTACCGTCAGTATGCAATGCTGTAGTCATAGCAGGATACCACCACAGTCAGCATGCGATGCTGTAGTCATAGCAGGATACCACCACCGTCAGTATGCAATGCTGTAGTCATAGCAGGATACCACCACAGTCAGCATACAATGCTGTAGTCATAGCAGGATACCACCACAGTCAGCATGCAATGCTTGAATCATAGCAGGAAACGACCACAGTCAGCATGCAATGCTGTAGTCATAGCAGGTTACCACCACAGTCAGAACGCAATGCTGTAGTCATAGCAGGATACCACCACAGTCAGCATGCAATGCTGTAATCATAGCAGGATACCACCACAGTCAGCATCGCAATGCTGTAGTCATAGCAGGATACCACCATAGTCAGCATGCACTGCTATAGTCATAACAGGATACCACCACAGTCAGCATGCAATGCTGTAGTCATAGCAGGATACAACTACAGTCAGCATGCAATGCTGTAGTCATAGCTGGATACCACCGCAGTCAGTATGCAATGCTGAAGTTATAGAAGGATACCACTGCAGTCAGTATGCAATGCTGTAGTCATAGCAGGATACCACCACAGTGAGCATGCACAGCTATAGTCATAGCAGGATACAACCACAGTCAGCATGCAATGCTGTAGTCATAGCAGTATACCACCACAGTCAGCATGCAATGCTGTAGTCATAACAGGATACATCCACAGTCAGCATGCAATGCTGTAGTCATAGCAGGATACCACCACAGTCAGCATACAATGCTGTAGTCATAGCAGGATACAACCACAGTCAGCATGCAATGCTGTAGTCATAGCAGGATACCACCACAGTCAGTATGCAATGCTGTCATCATAGCAGGTCCCACCACAGTCAGTATGCACTGCTGTAATCATAGCAGGTACCACGACAATATGCAGTGCTGTAATCATAGCAGGTACCACAACAGCAGTTTCCACTGCTGTAATCATAGCAGGTACCACCAGTCAGTATGCACTGCTGTAATCATAGCAGGTACCACAGTAAGTATGCACTGCTGTAATCATAGCAGGATACCACCACCGTCAGCATGCAATACTGTAGTCATAGCAGGAAACCACCAGTCAGCATGCAATGCTGTAGTCATAGCAGGAGACCACCGCAGTCAGTATGCAATGCTGTAGTCATAGCAGGATACCACCACTGTCAGTATGCAATGCTGTAGTCATAGCAGGATACCACCACAGTCACTATGCAATGCTGTAGTCATAGCAGGACACCACCAGTCAGCATGCAATGCTGTAGTCATAGCAGGATACTACCACAGTCAGGATGCAATGCTGTAATCACAGCAGGATACCACCACAGTCAGTATGCAATGCTGTAGTCATAGCAGGATATCACCATAGTCAGCATGCACTGCTATAGTCATAGCAGGATACAACCACAGTCAGCATGCAATGCTGAAGTCATAGCAGGATACAACGGCAGTCAGCATGCAATGCTGTAGTCATAGCAGGATACCACCGCAGTCAGTATGCAATGCTGAAGTCATAGCAGGATACTGCCACAGTCAGCATTCAATGCTGTAGTCATAGCAGGATACCACCACCGTCAGTATGCAATGATGTAGTCATAGCAGGATACCACCACCGTCAGTATGCAATGCTGTAGTCATAGCAGGATACCACCACATTCAGCATGCAATGCTGTAGTCATAGCAGGATACCACCACAGTCAGCATACAATGCTGTAGTCATAGCAGGAAACCACCACAGTCAGCATGCAATGATTGAGTCATAGCAGGAAACGACTACAGTCAGCATGCAATGCTGTAGTCATAGCAGGATACCACCACAGTCAGCAAGCAATGCTGTAGTCATAGCAGGATACCACCACAGTCAGCATGCAATGCTGTTGTCATAGCAGGATACCACCACAGTCAGCATCACAATGTTGTAGTCATAGCAGGATACCGCCAGTTAGCATGCAATGCTGTAGTCATAGCAGGATACCACCACAGTCAGCAAGCAATGCTGTAGTCATAGCAGGATACCACCACAGTCAGCATGCAATGCTGTTGTCATAGCAGGATACCACCACAGTCAGCATCACAATGTTGTAGTCATAGCAGGATACCGCCAGTTAGCATGCAATGCTGTAGTCATAGCCGGATACCACCACAGTCAGTATGCAATGCTGTAGTCATAGCAGAATACCACCACAGTCAGTATGCAATGCTGTAGTCATAGCAGGATACCACCATAGTCAGCATGCACTGCTATAGTCATAGCAGGATACCACCACAGTCAGCATGCAATGCTGTAGTCATAGCAGGATACAACCACAGTCAGCATGCAATGCTGTAGTCATAGCAGGATACCACCGCAGTCAGTATGCAATGCTGAAGTTATAGCAGGAAACCACTGCAGTCAGTATGCAATGCTGTAGTCATAGCAGGATACCACCACAGTCAGCATGCAATGCTGAAGTCATAGCAGGATACCACCGCAGTCAGTATGCAATGCTGTAGTCATAGCAGGATACCACCACAGTCAGCATACAATGCTGTAGTCATAGCAGGATACCACCACAGTCAGCATGCAATGCTGTAGTCATAGCAGGATACCACCACAGTTAGTATGCAATGCTGTAGTCATAGCAGAGTACCACCAGTCAGCATGCAATGCGGTAGTGATAGCAGGTATTACCACAGTCAGTATGCACTGCTCTAGGGGAAGCAGGTCCCACCAAAAGTAGGTATGCACCATATTATTGGTTCTTTCAGTAAAGGCACGTAGAAGGGAAAAAATAAAATAATAAAAATCAAACATAATATAATAAAATTCTCACGTTTAGGCCACAACGCAAGCAGCCGTCCTCAGGTGAAGAAACAGAGCTGTCGGAAAGACAGCGTCCTAACGAACACTGCTAAGCTTGGCAGCGTATTTTAAATTGGGTGGGAGGAGGAGAGCGTCTTGATAAAGAAGTTTACATAACAGAGGAATTTAGCATGTTTATGACAAATGCAGATATGGGATTAGTTACTCCTTGTGGAATGTGTAGGCAGGTGGGGGGTCTCAAAGTCATATTATGTTAGTGTATCATGTAGGATTGGCAATAATAAAGGGAGATAAAATTTTAATAATAAAGAACTGCAACAGCCCAAACCACCGCGTATCAAGCTAGTGCATTATGTGGAAAATAAAAAAGGGAGCTTCTAAAGAACTACACATACCCTACTACCATGCAATAAACCGATGTGAAAAAAATAAATATAAACTACATCAATATAATCAATGTACAAATATACTCTCCAATAATCTGAGCTGTTAACATTAAGTAACTGGGTATACACTACACTATATAATGACCACCATGTAGTAAACTGATAAAAAAAAACTAAAATATAAACTACATCAATATAACCAATATACTCAATATACTCTCCAATAAGCTGAGGTTACATATCAGCAGAGGAATTTAGTATATTGACGCTAAGCAACTGCAACTACCCTACTACTAACAAAAAGTCATTATACATTACAATTTTACGTCACAAAAAATATATGCCTCCAACTAAACTTTTTTCTACATCACACGACTATACCCCATCATATATAGTCAGTATAGTCGTGTGATGTAGAAAATGTCATGTAATGTTCAAGTGATGAGCTCAATTCATGTCACTTTCAAGTGATGAGTACACTGCATGTCACGTCCAAGTGATGAGCTCACTGCATGTCACATTGAAGTGGCGAGCTCACTGCATGTCATATTCACGTAACGAGCGCACTGCATGTCACGTTGAAGTGGTGAGTTCACTGCATGTCACATTCAAGTGATGAGCACACTGCATGTCCCATTCAAGTGATGAGCGCACTGCATATCACATTTAAGTGATGAGCACACTGCATGTCATTAAAGTGGCGAGCTCACTGCATGTCACATTCAAGTGGCGAGCTCACTGCATGCCACATTCAAGTGATGAGCGCACTGCATGTCACTTTCAAGTGGTGAGCTCATTGCATGTCACTTTCAAGTGATGAGCTCACTGCATGTCACATTTCAAGTGTTCAGCTCACTGCATGTCACATTCAAGTGATGAGCGCACTGCATGACGTTCAAGTGGTCAGTGCACTACATGTCACATTCAAGTGTTGAGCTCACTGCATGTCACATTCAAGTGGTGAGCTCACTGCATGTCACATTCAAGTGGCGAACTCACTGCATGTCACATTCAAATGATGAGCGCACTGCATGTCACATTCAAGTGGTCAGTGAACTATATGTTACATTCAAGTGTTGAGCTCACTGCGTGTCACATTCAAGTGATGAGCTCACTGCATGTCCCATTCATTCATGTGATGAGCTCCCTGCATGTCACATTCAAGTGATGAGCTCACTGCATGTCACACTCAAGTGATGAGCGCACTTCATCTCACATTCAAGTGATAAGCTCACTGTTCGTCACATTCAAGTGGTGAGCTCCTCCTCCTGCACGTAGCGTGGCAACCCATGGCACCTGTTGGGTCTGGGTTCCTGCGAGGAGGTGGGAGGTGGAAGAGGTTGAGGTGGAACTGGTGGTGGAGGAGGTGGACCCCTGACAAGGCCATTTTACCCCACCCTACCTGGCCATTATAACCCCACCCTACCTGGCCATTATGAACTGACCCTCCCTAGCCATTATAACCCCACCCTACATGGCCATTATAAACCCACCCTACCAGCCTATTATAAACCCCAGTGACACGACAAATATGGACCCAGAACCCACACATCACTGACAATTATCACGATTGGTAATACCCCTAGACAACAAAGCCGAGCCTAATTAGCGTAATTGCATAAATTGACATAATTACCTAATTTTGTAAAATTACACCTTTTGCATTTTTCATTTCATTTTTATTATTTTTCAAGACAATATATACAACAATCCTGACCCTGATGCCTGTTGTATATTTGGAGTTCGCATGTTTCTCTCACGCTCCCCTTCGTTGTGTGAATTTTTGTCCAGCTCCTGTTTGTCACTCCACATTTATAGTTGCTGATATAAATTGACACGTAAAATGCCACTTAATTGGGCAATCATATGTGGCCAGGTTACGTCTGAAAAAGACATATATCTTATGGGCCTTACCTGGTAAAATAAACAAATAAGCAGGTGGCTAGGTGAGTGATTGAATGAGAGAGTGGCTGAGTGATTGAGTGGTTGAGGGAGTGAGTGGCTGAGTTAGTGAGTGGCTGAGTGAGAGGCTGAATGAGTGAGTGGTTGAGTGAGTGGGTAGCAGAGTGACTAAGCAGCTGAGTGAGTGGCTGGGTGAGTGAGTGGTTGATTGAGAGCTTGAGTACGTGAGTGGTTGAGTGAGTGGCTGAGTGAGTGGCTGGTGAGAGGCTGAGTGAGTGAGTGGCTGAGTGAGTGAGTGGCTGAGTGACTGAGTGGTTGAGTGAGTGGCTGAGTGGGTGGCTGAGTGAGTGGCTGAGTAAGTTAGTGTTTGAGTGGCTGAGTGAGTGAGTGGTTGAGTGAGTGACTGAGTTGGTGGCTGAGTGGTTGCGTGATTGACAGGTTGAATGAGTGAGTGAGTGGTTGAGTGAGTGGCTGAGTGAATGAGTGGCTGGGTGAGTGAGTGGCTGCGTGAGTGAGTGGCTGCGTGAGTGAGTGGTTGAGTGAGTGGTTGAGTGAGTGAGAGGTTGAGTGAGAGGTTGAGTGAGTGGCTAAGTGAGTCAGTGGCTGGGTGATTGAGTGGCTGAGTGACTGAGTGGTTGAGTGAGTGGCTGAGTGGGTGGCTGAGTGAGTGAGACACGGGAAGCAAGAGGGAGACAGGGGGAGATAGAAGAGTGAGACACGGGGAGAGAAAGGATACACGGGGAGAGAGAGGAGGGAGACAGGGGGAGGTTGGAGAGGGAAAAGCGGGGAGAGAGAAGAGACACGGGGAAAGATAGGAGGGAAACGCGGGGAGGGAGAGGAGAGAGACACGGCGACATAGAGGAAGGAGACACGGGGAGAGAGAGGAGGGAGAACCTGGGAAACAGAGAAAGGGGGAGACACGGGGAGGAGGTGAGAGGTAGGAGGAGAGTGCGTGGAGGTGAGAGGGGAGAGATAGGAGGAGAGTGCGTAGAGGAGGCGAGGGCTCCTATAATGATGACTTCAAGGCATGCTGGGAGACAAGTTCACGTGACCCACATAGCACAGGGAGCCATCGCTGTTGGAACCGCATGGGCAGGGAACGTGGCCTCCAACCCACCACCTGCACCAGCCTCATCACCACAAACCAACAACCACAACTAGAACTACAAATTCAACCACAAATGTAACCACAAATGTAACCACAGCCACAACCATAACCAACAACCATAACCACTATAACCACAACTATAACCAAAAGCAACTACAATTATAACCACACCCACAACTATAACCACAATTATAACCATATCTATAACCACAACTCTAAGCACTAAAACCAGACACAACTATAACCACAACCATAATATAACCACTACAACTATAACCGCATCTCCGGTTATCACAGGTGGCAACATATGGTTCGAAAGAAGTTCAACACACATACAACAACAAAAGACAAAAAAATATTCTATAGCCTATAACAGACTGTTGGGGCAAGTTCTGTTAGCGAGCACCTATGGAGGCCCGCAGTGTGGAACACAAGCAGGTGGGTGGCCAGCACTACACCCGACCGTCTTTGTCTCCCGAGTGGCGATGTTTATTACACACCACAACAGGTACTAATTTCAGGCAGAGTCGACGTAGCGGAAGCCCTGGACTGGTTCAGATGATCGTCACTGGTGTTGGCCGTGAGCGGGAATCGAACTTCCTCGGGTCCGTGGCGTGGCGTTCAACCGCTACTCTACCGCTCCCTACACATACAACAACCATGAAAGCCAACATAACCACCTTCACCACAACTATAACCACAAAACATAACATAACCATCACAACTTTGACCACAATCACTATTATAACCACAACCCCAAGTATAACAACACCAATAACATAACCACAACTGTAACTATAACCATGAAAACCCCAACCTCCACGTACACAACTATAGCCACAAAAAATATACCCCCCACAACCGCAATTATTGCGACAACCAAAAGGACCATAACAACTAACATAACCACCTACACCACAACTAAAACCTGAACCACTACAACCAGCGATACAACCACAACTATAACTGCAGCCACCACATCCAAAACCACCACAACCAACATCACCTCAACCACCACAACCATAACAAGCAACATAACCACAACAACCACATTGATGCTGATACTCTAACACCACCTACACAACCACTTTATCAAGGCTCTATGTATCCGTGTGTCCATGTGTCTCCGTGTGTCTCCACATGTCCCTGTGGGTGGGTGGATAGATGGGTTAGTGTGTGAGTTGGTGAGTGGGCAAGTGAGTGGGTGGGTGTGTGGGCGATAGAATCGAACCTGCACCTCTGCAGTGCAAGTCCAGTGAGCTAACGACCCGCATGTGGTGGGGTAAAGTGGGGGTACGCCCACCTTGCTCCAAAACGTGGAGATCAGCGTGGAAGAGTAGACCAAATACCCTAATTAGCGGTGTCTAGTGGAGGCCTCCTCAGCCAGCACGCGATTCGCCTCCTTCACAATAAACCCTTCCTTGCAAAGATGAAAAAGTATATTTGACTGATCCCATCAGCCTCTCATCAGCAGCAATGGCTCAACTCGAGCGCCACGCTGGGCCGCTTTCCACCTTCAGTGCCTCAGCAGCAGAGCCGGGCTCTGCTTGAACCGATGCCGTGAGCCCAGCAGCTGTTTAGAAGCCTACGGCTGTGGGCCGCCTTTGTCTCTCCTCCACCACTGCTGAGGTGTCCACACCATGCGAGGTTCTCACCTTCAGGCTGAGTCGACCCAGAGGAGGCCCAGGCAGCGAACCGCTTCAGAAGTTGGCGCCACGTTCACCGGCGGAAGCGGAAGTAGAGAGCAGCAGAAGCATCGCGTGTGGGGAGCAGCTGAGGAGTGGATCAGAACTGTGTATTAGTGGTGGTGTGGTTGTTAGTGGTGGGGTTGTTATTAGTGGTGGGGTTGTTATTGTTGGTGGGGTTGTTATTGGTGGTGGGGTTGTTATTGGTGGTGGCGTTGTTAGTGGTGGGGTTGTTGTTAGTAGTGCTCTGTTAAGGCTAAATACGCGGGAGCTTTGTCTTTGGCGGTGTGAGTGGGGGAGGGGGCGTAGAGGGGGGGGAAGGTGCTGGGGGGGAGGGGCTCACAGGATATTGCGTCACTGAGGGCGTGATCACCGAGCCCCGCCCCCACTTGCTTCTGCCGATCTTTTTTCTCACATGTGGCGGTAGAGAAGCACCGAGACGACAGAAGCAGCGACTCTCTGGAGGAAGTGAGGAACTGTAGGTGAGTGGTGATGTGAGTGGTGAGGACGTGTGTGTCTGTGTAGTGTACTGGCAGGAGGAGTGGTGGCGTTAGTGGTGTTACTGATAGTGGTGGTGGTGTGTTGTGAGTGAGTCGTGACGATGTGAGTTCATGTCAGAATCAGAATATTTATACTGGAGTCAGATGAGCTATACAGCTCTTTCTCACAGATGTCCAGTGTTGTGGGTGAGTGGTAAAGATGTAACCTCGCGTTGATGTGAGTTTCTTATTAATGATGTGGGTCCGTGTTAATGATGTGGGTTTGTGATTTAAAGCTTTCGTGACTGCAGTAATTCATATTCTTAGTTCTTTCGGTAAAGTCACGTTGAAGGGAAACAATAAAATAATAAAATATATATAAAACAATAAAATTCTCACGACGTTTCGACCATAACACAAACGGTCGTCATCAGGTATGTCTGTTTGCATAAATGTATTTATTTTTAAACGGTGTATTTATTTATTTATAAAAAACGTTAGCACCACGCGCAGCGATTTAGCAGTTTATTTAGAAGGACGAGTCCATCTATGTTCTGAAAAGAGGAGGGGGGAGACGAAAAAAATATTGTATGCCGTCTGAAAGCCACTGTAAGCGTGAACAATCAATTAAGACCTGAAATGGTTTATCAAATCTTTCCAATGATTGCCAAGCCAGAATCCATCTTCTCGGTTGAAATTGTCTCTGTGCTTGTATATGTGGATAGCCTCATGAACGAATTTCTCAAGGTAGCCAGATGGCTTACAAAGAACCTCTGTCTTGGAAAAGTCAATGTCATGTGAGCCTACTGAATTATAACAATGATCTGCCACGGCCGAGGTGTTGGTCCTACCGTGTTTAAGGTCTGCTTTGTGTTCACGAATGCGGTCCGAGACATGGCGTTTGGTTTCTCCAATGTAACTACTACCACAGAGGCAACTTAGTTTGTAGATACCAGGGTATTGTATGTCCGAAATCACATCTTTTACAGACGGAACCAGATCACGGATTTTATGTAATGTGTTGAAACGGACCTGGATCTTGTGTTTATTCAAGATTTTGGAGATCTTTTTTGTGATCCCCGCAATGTAGGGTAAAGTGATGGTTTTGAAAGGCTCCTCAAGAGGGTCCTTCTTCATGGTTTGAGTGATAGCTTTGCGGATTGTATAGTCGGAGTAACCATTAGCCTTAAGAGCTTGGTGTACGTGCTTGAGTTCACTGCCTATGTGTTCCTGGTCGGATATGCATTGGGCTCTATGATACAGAGTCTTGATGAGAGAATTCTTCTGTGATGGATGGTGGTGGGAATCCGGTTTCAGATAAGCATCCGTATGGGTAGCTTTCCTGTAGACAGAGTGGCTCATTGAACCATCAGGTCTCTTTTTAATTAGGACATCCAAAAAAGGTAGCTTGCCATCTTTTTCGACTTCCATGGTAAATCTGATGGCTGGGTGTATGGAATTGATGTGGTCGAAGAATTGGTCTAGAGCAGGCCGGCCATGTTGTCAGATAACAAAAGTGTCATCCACGTACCTCTTCCATAAGGTTGGGCGCAGAGTGGCAGTCTGGATGGCGTCAGTCTCAAATTTCTCAATGAAAATGTTAGCTATAACCGGAGATAGGGGGGAGCCCATTGGGATCCCCTCAGTTTGTTTGTAGAAAGTTCCATTCCAAGTGAAGGGCTATCCACATATACAAGCACAGAGACAATTTCAACCGAGAAGATGGATTCTGGCTTAGCATTGGAAAGATTTGATAAACCATATCAGGTGTTGTGAGTGAGTCGTGATGATGTGAGTTCATGTCAGAATCAGAATATTTATACTGGAGTCAGATGAGCTATACAGCTCTTTCTCACAGATGTCCAGTGTTGTGGGTGAGTGGTAAAGATGTAACCTCGTCTTGATGTGAGTTTCTTATTAATGATGTGGGTCCGTGTTAATGATGTGGGTTTGTGATTTAAAGCTTTCGTGACTGCAGTAATTCATATTCTTAGTTCTTTCGGTAAAGTCACGTTGAAGGGAAACAATAAAATATATATAAAACAATAAAAATTCTCACGACGTTTCGACCATAACACAAACGGTCGTCATCAGGTGTGTCGGTTTGTATAAATTTATTTATTTTTAAACGGTGTATTTATTTATTAAAAACGTTAGCACCACGCGCAGCAATTTGGCAGTTTATTTAGAAGGACGAGTCCGATTTAAAGCTTTCGTGACTGCAATGATTCATCTTCTTTGGTTCTTTCGTTAAAGTCACGTAGAATGAGAATAAAATAGTAAATTTATAAAATAAAATAACACAATAATATTCTCACGACGTTTCGGCCACAACACAAGTGGCCTTCATCAGGTGAAGGGACGAGACTGTCTGGTAGGACAGCACTGGAGTGAAAAAGCCACGTTCAGATCACGACCTTTAAGCTGTGTGAGAGGAAACAAAGCGCCTTGACAAAGGAATTCGCATATAATTTAGCATTGAAATGGCTGAGTGATTAGCTTGTGACTGGTCACAGAAATGGCTTTGTTAAAAGTTAAAGCATACACATCCGCAGAGGCACCCCTTGACAAAGGAATTAGCATAGAATTTAGCATTGAAATAGCTAAGTTAAAGCATACACATCCGCAGAGGCACCCCTTGACAAAGGAATTAGCATAGAATTTAGCATTGAAATAGCTGAGTGATTAGCTTGTAACTGGTCACAGAAATAGCTATGTTAAAGTCAGAGCATACACATTCACCGAGGCACTTAGTACAAATCAAACAGGATAATTTATCCTTGAAATAACTAGGCGAATTTAGCATTGAAATAACTGAGTGATTAGCTAGTGACTGGTCACAGAAATGGCTATGTTGAAGTCAAGGCCTACACATCTGAGCTATTCACAGTACTATATAGTGAACCAATAAAAAACTAAAATATAAATTACCTTAATGTTATCAATAAACTCTATATTCTCCAATCAGATAAGCTACCAACAATAAGTCGTTATATTTCACAATGCTATATGGCGAAAAAATGGGTGGATTCTTACCCTCAACTTTAGCAACACGGATAGCTATGGGCCCCGTTCAGACAGACGAGTTCATCCATGGTCGGAACAGAGGAGGGGGAGAGAGACAGCTGCGAGGCGCTATTATACTCCATGTTGTAAACCATACCATTTACCGTGGTGTGAGAGGTATTAAGAGTCAATGCTGGCGAAAGAGCTGCGGTCTGAAGGTCATCGTAAAATACAATTAATTAAGAACAGAAATGGTTTAAAACATCTTTCCAATGGTTATTAAGCCAGAATCCATCTTCTCGGTTGAAATTGTCTCTGTGCTTGTATATGTGAATGGCCTCATGAACGAATCTCTCATGGTAGCCGGTTGGTTTGCAAAGAACCTCCGTCTTGGAGAATTCAATGTCATGTGAGCCCAATGAATTATAACAGTGATCTGCCACGGCAGAGGAGTTCGTTCTACCGTGTTTCAAGTCTGCTTTATGTTCGCGGATGCGGTCCGAGATATGTCGTTTGGTTTCTCCAATGTAGCTACTACCACAGAGGCACTTTAGTTTGTAAACGCCCAGGTACTGTATGTCTGGAACAGCATCTTTTACAGATGGAACCAGATCACGGATTTTATGTACTGTGTTGAATCGGACCTGGATCTTGTGTTTATTCAGGATTTTGGAGATCTTTTTAGTGACCCCTGCAATGTAGGGTAAGGTGATGGTTTTGAGTGGCTCCACAAGAGGATCCTTCTTCATGACTGGAGTGATGGCTTTGCGGATTGTGTAGTCGGAGTAACCATTAGCCCTGAGAGCCTGGTGTACGTGCTTGAGTTCACTGGTAATGTGTTCCTGGTCGGAAATGCATTGGGCTCTATGGTATAGAGTCTTGATGAGGGAGTTCTTCTGGGATGGATGGTGGTGGGAATCCGGTTTCAAGTAAGCATCTGTATGGGTAGCTTTCCTGTAGACAGAGTGGCTCATTGAACCATCATGTCTCCTTTTAATTAAGACATCCAAAAAGGGTAGTTTGCCATCTTTTTCGACCTCCATGGTAAATCTGATGGCTGGGTGTATGGAATTGATGTGGTCGCGGAATTCGTCTAGAGCAGGCTGGCCATGTGGCCAGATGACAAAGGTGTCATCAACGTACCTCTTCCATAAGGTCGGGCATAGAGTGGCAGTCTGGATGGGGTCAGTTTCAAATTTTTCCATGAATACGTTGGCTACAACCGGAGATAGGGGGGAGCCCATTGGGGTGCCCTCAGTTTGCTTGTAGAAAGTTCCATTCCAGGTGAAGTATGTGTTGGTTGAGCAATGTCTCACCAAGGGGGGTACACCAGTATGCAGTCCTTGATGAACCAGGTCTTCAATGATAGCGATGGTGTCAGGTACCGGGACTTTGGTGAACAAGGACACCACATCAAAACTGACAAGCAGGTCGTCTGGGGACAGGGAAATGCCTTTGATTGTCGATACCAGGTGAGTAGAATCTAATACCGCAGAGGTGTTTTTTCCAGTGAAAGGTCGCAGTATATCAGCAAGAAAACGTGCCAGTTTGTAGGTGGGGGAGATGATAGTAGAGACGATGGGACGAAGGGGTGTATCTTCTTTGTGTATCTTTGGAAGGCCATATAATCTTGGTGGTCAGGCAGCAGAGGGTTTCAACGAGAACTGTTTGATCTCATCAATTAATGCTGTTGAATCAGAGATCATTTTGTTCGTTTTGGTGACCAGGCTGTTGGTGGGATCTCTTTTTATTTTTGTATAGCTGCCATCGTTGAGTAGTTCTCAATTAAAAAAGAGGGATGATATTGTCGTCCTCTCAGCCGACAAGGGCAATGCCACTGTCATCATGGACAAAACAGAATATAACACATTGCCTTACTCGAGACTTTAGTTGTTATTTTTGCCGTGATCTGCTCCATTAACGGATGTAGAAAGTAAAATAACTTGTAGCGTGTTAAACTTCTTTCAACGTAGCCAACTGTGCTAATCGGAGTGTTGGGAGCAAGGGCAACACTAAAACACAAGCGCATGACTAAACAGTTTAACACGCAGGCTGTGCTATAAACTGTTTAACACGCAGGCTTTCGCGAAAAATATTATCCATAATACACGTTTTTTTGGTTAGATCACGTAAAATTGTACCAAAAAAACTGTATTATGTGCTATAAACCTGTATTGTGTGCTATAGACAATTACCTTTATGTTCCTGTTCAGGAAATGACGATACAGTACAGAAAATTATGAGCACGCGGTACACCACCAGTGGCTACCGCGTCTACTACCGCGTGTGCAGGCGGTGCAACTGCACTGGCCCACACGAGCGGGGAGCGGCTGCATTGCCACGCCACGTGGAGGAGAGGGGGACATTGGCAGGCTCCATTTTCTTGTTCCTTGCACCAGGCCCAGAGACCCTCACACAGAGACCCAGACCCTCACACAGAGACCCAGAGACTCGCACAAAGACCCAGAAGAGACCCTTACAGATAGCCAGCGACTCGCACACAGAGTCACAAGAGACCGACAGACGCTGGACACGAGAGGCCCAGAGACCAATGCGGCAGCGACTCCGTGAGCAGGGATGGCGCGAGACCGCGCTTTCGGTGACACCACGTGGTGATGACACCACGTGCCGAGTGCGCGCGCCGAGTCACGTGGAGGCGGGCGGCCATCTTACCTGGGGACAGTGCTGTACTGTAACAGCGGGGGAGCGGTGGTGCAGCGGTTAGCGCGGTGCTGTGTGTAAACATCGCCACTATGGAGAAAAAGGCGGCCGGGCGTGGTGCTGGCTGCCCACCCCCTCGTGTGCCATGCATAGCTGCTCGCTAACAGCACTTGCCCCAAAAGTCTGTTCAGGATATACGGGGGATCTTTGTGTCAGTCTGTGTGTGTGTCTGTGTGAGTGTGTGAGTGAGTGTGTGAGCGGCAATATCTTTTTATCGGTTGCGTAACGCTGTGTGGAAGCTACCTGGTCTGTCACTTCGCATTAAGCTTCGGGTCTTCTCGGCCACGGTCATTCCCTTCCTTCTCTACACTTGCGAAACGTGGACCCCCCTAATGGAGCATCTTCGCAGGTTGGAAACATTTAAGCTGGCCTGCCTACGATCCATCCTGGGTTTAACCAGGCTGGATTGTGTGAGGAGCTCATAAATCCTCAAAAGAGCTGGGCAAGGTCCCATCGGTGAGCTCCTCTGGCAGGCAAGGCTGTGTTGGCTGGGTCATGTAGCCCGCATGCCCAGCCACCGCATGCCGAAACAGCTTTTGTTCGGTCGGATCGAGGGGGCTAAACGGGCGCGGCATGGGCTAGAGAAGAGATGGAGTGATGTGGTACAGGAGGACGTGGAGCTGAGTGGACTTGCCGATGACTGGTACCAGCGCTGTCAAGATCGGCCTCTGTGGAGGAGGCTCGTGAAGAACGCTACTGGGCAGTTGGAGGCAGTCGCCCTCCAACAACGGAGGGCGGAGGAGTGACGCTCACAACAACGAGCGGAGCGCCGGGTGACTAAGGCACAGCAGGTTGGCACAGTAGGGGGCACAGGTGGTGCATCAGCCAGTCATCTCAGTCGACCCGTGGCACCTGGGTCTGCCCCGTGACCTCCTGCCAGCGGGCGTTCGACACTTCACGTGGCCTCAAGGTGCACATGGCCTGGCACAAGCGTCGTGGTGACGTCGCCGCCCTACTTAGTGGCGAATGGCGGTTGTTGTTGAGTGAGTCTGTGAGTGAGTCTGTGTGTGTGAGTGTGTAAGTCTATGTGTGTGTGCGTGCACGTGTGCGTGCACATGTGGATCGCCACACAAATTTGGTGAAACTCCTACCCGTGGTCGCTGAGGTCGCCATCTCCTGGCCTAGCCAGGGTCTGGGCAGCGCAGCAAGCGGAGACATTTCCAGCTCTCGGAGATTGAATGTTTCCCCCTCACACGCGTTGGTTCTCTCCCCTCACATGTATACTCGCTCTTGAATGGAGCTGGGCAAACATATGTCATGCAGTGGGGCCCATTGCCTGAAACATCGCCCATGATATATTTTCCTCTTAAGGCAGCCGTTGTATTAACGAATGAGTTCAGTGATTTGTGTTATTTGTGCACCACTGCCAACGCGGTATCGACAAATAATCCCAATGTAGGACCACAGAGCTTGGGGATATTGTTGGTCGCGCCGGTTTCTGGCTGGCTGCAACACCAATGCACAAAATACAGCACTAACATAGAATATGTATGTATGTTGAACTTCTATCGCACCGTACGTAGCCAACCGCGCTAATCGAAGGTGCTGGGGAAGGACAACAAACTAAGCACAAAAAGCGGTTCTAAGAAAATGAGTTGTCAAAGACATTTAAAAGTGCAGAGCTCCAATGGCTTCCAAATATCGGAAGGAAGAGCGGTCCAGATGGCCGCAGAAGCGCATCTAAAAGCGGCGCGATGCGGTGACCGCACCCCAGAGCCCCCCCCAACGCCCCTTGGACCCCCTCCGCGAAGACAGCACAGAGTGCCGCTGCTCCCTTGTGACCAGGTCGCGTCTGAAAAAGAGCTACATGGACCAGTGGGCCTTACTTGGTAAATAAAAATAGTTTAGTTCGGGCCACCTCCCGCAACACGACGCTTGTGAGCATGGGGACACCGCGTGCTCCCCTCCAGATCGCATCTCCAGCTCACATCAGCTTATACCTCGACCTTACACCTTGAGCTCACGCCTTAAGCTCGAACTTTCAGTTCACACCTCTGCCTCACCACCTTCTGTTGAGCTCCACCAAGCATGCTCGTCTCAGGTTATTTCATCACGAATACAGTAGCCGCATTGTACAAAGACTCCACCGCCACTCAGGGACATCACCATTCACGGACATCTCCGCCACTCACAGCAGGGGCAACGGACACCACTGGTGACATTTCACATATGTGATTGAGATGCTCAGCAGTGGTTTCAGGTGCATTTTGATGACTCCATGAGAACCATTCTTGATCTGCTGAAGTAGGAGCAATAATCCTCGTGCCACTTTTTTAGTTCGTCCCAGAGCACCCTACACCGACTGGGTCGTGGCAGTGACAGCAGCAGCAGCAGTGACATCGTGGCGCGTCACTGACACGGCTAAACACACATGAGCGGAGACGCAGTGGCGGCGGCAGGCAAAGCACATCCCTCACATGAACACTAAATCAAGCTACACTCTAGCCCACAGATGTGTCAGTCAAAGACAAAGATCCTCCGTAAAGACTTAAGACTGTTGTGGCAAGCGCTGTTAGCGAGCGCCTTATGAAGGCTGACATGGCATGTGAGGTAGCCTAAGCTAAATGAGCACCAGGCACTAATTTGAGACTGAGTCGACCTAGGGGAGGCCTAGTAACGATTTAGATAATCATCACTGGTGTTGGCCATGAGTGGAAATTGAACTCGGGTCGCCGGGTTCGTAGCGCAGCACGCTAACCTTTACACTTCTGCTCACCACAGATCTGTCAGTCACAAGCATACACATTGGAAGCAATCAACATCGGGCATATAAATGGTTCTGTTTAGACAACTTCACCAGTCCATCCAACTGCTGGTGGTAAAGGTAGGTTCACACCTTCTGTTAGCCGAAAATATCACTCGTGTCCTTGAGCATGTGATTGAGTCACCAAGGTGAATGTAGGCAAGGCGAGGCAATCATCTAGAAATGACTGACAAAGGATCTACATTAACCAGCTTTTCGAACAATATTATGACTTCACTTAATACAAAACAATATTCTTAGTAACTATTATTCTTAAAAAATAACAATAACTTATTTTAATGGATGACGCGTAAACAAAGGAGGGAACATGGAAAGGGTGCAGCGATGTTGGAATGTTATTTATTTTGTATTATTTCTTATTTGGGGTGGTGGTGGTGTTGGTAGAGGTAAAGGTGTTTATAGAGTTGGCAATTGTAGGATAGGTAGCGTTGATAGGGCTGTTGTTGGAAAGAGTGATGGTGTCGGTTGGGGTGGTCGTGTTGGTAGGAGTCATTGTGTTGGTAGGATTGGTGTTGGTAGGGTTGGTGTTGGTAGGGGGAGTGGTGTTGGTAGGAATAATGGTGTTGGTATGGTTGGTGTTGGTAGGGTTGGCGTTGGTAGGGTTGGTTTTGGTAGGAGTGGTGGTGTTCGTCGGAGTAGTTGCGTTTGGTAAGGGTAGCGGTGTTGGGAGGTGTGGTGGTGTTGGTAGGTGTGCGGATTCTAAAGGTGGTGGAGTTGGTAGGAGTGGTGGAGCAGGCATTGATCCGGGCCATGAAGAGTGGTCTCTTTGCCCTCATGATCACGAGGCGGGACTCACGCTCAGCTGGGGTGATGATGTGGGAAGGAGTGGTGGTGAGGGTAGAGGAAGTGATGGTGGTCAGGGTTGGGTTAGTAGAGGAGGTAGTGTTAGTAGGTGTGTGGTTGGTAGAGGTGGTGGAGTTGGTAGGAGTGGTGGAGCAGGCATTCATCCAGCCATGAAGAGTGATCTCTTTTCCCTCATGATCATGAGGCTGGACACATGCTCAGCTGGGGTGATGTGGGTAGGGGTGGTAGTGAGGGTAGAGGAGGTAATGTTGGTAAACGTGGGATTGGTCAAAGTGGCGGAGTTGGTAGGAGCGGTGGAGTTGGTGATTGAGCTGGTAGGGGTAATTGAGCTTATTTTAGTGCGGCAGGCATTGATGCGGGCCATTATCATGAGGTGACACCACTCACACTCAGCTGGGATGATGGTGTTGGTCCGGGTGGTAGTGAAGGTGGAGAAAATGCTGTTGGTAGGGTTTGTAGGGGTGGAAGGGGTGGTGGTGTTAGTCAGGATAGTATTGGTAGAGGTGTTGGTATTTAAAAGTGTGATGGTGTTAGTTTTTCGGGGTGGGGTTTGTCATGGTGGTGTTGGTAGGAATGGTGGTGTTGGTAGGAGTGGTGGTGTTGGTAGGAGTGGTGCTGTTGGTGGGTGCGCTGGTAAGTGTTGGTGAGCTATTCATCATGGAGCAGCCATCCAGTTGAGTCTTTAGGGATCTATGGGTCCTCTTGATTTTCATGGGGTGGCACTTGCTCCGAGCCAATTTACACATGGATCCTCTCATGTAGCGGCTTCGGTAAACTCGTCTGCGCTGCGATGACTTCTGTTTAAAACCGGAAACAAAATCATTATGAGAGGCAAGAGATTGCAGTCTCCTTCTTCCCCTGTTGGTCACTCCACTCAAATATGTTTTTTTCACTTGCCATCTGCCACACCACCACCATTGATTGAGCACGAGTGTTGTACCTGCCTTTCAGTGGCAAATATCGGACAACTATTTGTAATCCACCAACATGAACAATGTGTGCTTGTAATAAATGTGTGCGACTTTGTCGAGGATGTGAGTGTGATTTTTTATTGTTTGTTGTTGTAACGTTCTAACCTGCCTCTCCTGTACATCTGTGAAAAATAGCTTAATAGCTCATCGGATTCTTCCAGTATAAATATTCTGATTCTGATTTGTGTCATCTATGCATGTGAGATTATGACATTTGCCTGAGTGATCTATATCCATGATGCCTCTCTGGGTGTGGTGTCTCTGTTGTGGTGTCCTGCTGATGTTCTATGTTACAGTGACGCCAGCATACTCTCTCTCTTATTAGTGGATTCTTCAGCCAGACTCTTAGGCTGGTAATGGTGATCCCCGCGCTCTCCACGTCGTAAGTGATGGCCACCGGCCCACTGTGCAGCATCTTTATCAAGGTCGTCCACCTTGAGGGAGACGGGTATTCTCCATCTTGGGGAACCGTCATCTGTGGTGCCGCCGCAGCGGAGCCGCTCCAGCGGAGCCGTGCCCACCGCCGCGACGCCGTCACCGATGCCTCGGATTTCCCGCCACTCTCCCGGGGCTGGTGCCTTCTCAGACGTCCGCGTTTTGCCCACTGCACAGTCGTGAGGCCGCCGCAGCAGAGCCGCTCTGCCGAGGCCGTGCCCACCGCCGTGAAGCCGCCACCGGGGGATGCCGACGCCAACGCGGTGCACCCTCGCCACCCCCCCTCCCCCCGCACGAACGCACACACGCCCCACGTAGAGCCAGGAGGGGAGGTCACCCGGCCGATAGGTTTTTTTTCCAGAAGTCCCTAATGGGATCGATCTTCATGGTTTCCTGCGGCCGGGAAATTGGGCGATCTTCCCCCTGTAGCTGACATGCACTGCGGCGCCGGGACCTAATATTAAAGTTGCATGGTCACGGCAAGGGCCATCGAGCCACCGCGAGTGGAACCACACACACACAAGCACGGGTCAGTGGACTGGTAGCGGGAGAACAGAGAGCGGATGTCGGAGAGATCACTGCGGCGACATCACCCGAGTTGGGATCCGGGTATCGAAGGGTGGGAAAATCCGAGCCCCTGATTGGACGGGAGGCCAAGGGAGCGAAACGGCGAAATTCCTTTGTTGTAGGTGGGATAAAGGGAGGGGGATTCAGGTAGCAAGGCAGTTCTTCAAGATCATCGCGGTCCACGCAGGAGGGGAGTTAGCCGTTCGAGACGTCCGCGTGATGCACTTCAGCGCAGCCAGGCTCAACCCTCTACTGATCGCTTTTCTACAGCTTCCAGCGCAGCAGAGTGGAAGTACACGTGAGTAAGAGAGAGAGGTAAGTTTGGGCTATTTGATCGAGGGTAGAAAGCAGAGCGATAGGCAGAGGAAATACAGTCTAGGATCTCAAGGGGAATAGGCTGACATCCACTGACCCACACAATTACGCGTAGCTTAACGGGTTGCTTGCGGTAAATAAAATAACTGGTAGGGGAATAAACTGTTTCTTGTGCTCCTTTGGAGGGTGAAGAGGAGGGTGGAGAGTGTTTTGTGTTCGCACGCACACGCGGCTGTTTGCGGCGAATAAAGGAGTAGAGCGTGCTTGGTGTCCGTACCTGTACGATCGTTTACAGTATTGTTCAGCACGCGCGTGCCTACACGACTATTTTTGGTGGTGCCCAGCGCTCGCGTACCTGCGCAATCGCCTACAGTAGCGGTTTGCGCTCACGTGCATGCGCGGTTTACAACGAGGTTGAGCTTTCATTTGTGACCAGGTTCCATCTGAAAAATAAGTTAGTACCTCAGTGGGCTTTGACTGGTATGATGGGGGTGTTCTTGATTTGAAGCTTTCGTGACTGCAGGAATCCATACTCTTTGGTTCTTTCGGCAAAGTCACGTAGGTATAAAATCAAATAAATCAGTCTGCCTCAGCAGCAGACCATGCTTTCCCCACCCGATGATGGACGCTTGTGTTGCACCCGAAACATCGTGATTTACTTTATTTTATACCTACGTGACTTTACCGAAAGAACCAAAGAGTATGATGGGGCTGGTTTAGTTTTATTTGTTTGTGTTTGGGTGATTTGTTAACCTTTCTTGTACTTTGCACTATTACATGTTTTTGTAGTATTTGTTGTTGTAACGTTCTTACCAGCCCCTACCGGACATCTGTGAAAAAGAGCTTTATAGCTCATCGGATTCCTCAACCATTAAAAAATATTATTGTTCTGACTCTACTGGCTAGGGGACATTGTTCTGTCCGCACCAGCGCAACTCACCAACGCCGCACAAGGAGTCCAGCACATGTCCCAAATGCCACGCTGCCAGTAACAAAAAACACCCTTAAAGTTGCAGTGGATAATTTTTAAGTATACTTAATTGAGCAAGGTGTTTGCTTGTTCCAAATGACATATGCGACTTTGTCTAGGATGTGTGCGTGGATGTGATATATACTTGTGTGTGTGGTGTATGCGAGTGAGATTCTTATATCTGCGCGAGTGATCTGTACGCGTGATGCATCTCTGCGTGTGGTGTCTCTGCATGTGGTGTATGTCACGGTGCCACGCTGATGGCCTGTGTGAGCGTGAAGTCGGCACTCACCACTGCATTCTTCAGCCGCCACTCCGAGGCTGAGGAGGGTGATCCCCGCGCTCGCCACCTCGTAGGCGATGGCCACCGGCCCGCTGTGCAGCATCTCCATGAAGGTCGTCCACCCTGAAGGAGCTGGGTCGTCGTCTTCTCCTCCTCCTTGGGGAACCTCCATGCCATGGCTGGGAGAGGAAGCGACTCGAGGCACCCTCTCGGCTTCGTGACCTGTGAGGCGGTTGCTGATGTGGACGGCCACGGTCGCTTTGGTGAGAGGTAGAGGCTGTCCGGCCTGTGGCGGTTGGACCTCCCAGGCTCCCCTCGGCTTAACCAGCTAGTTAGGGGAGAAATTCTTCTCCTCCGTGGGCACAGACGCGAGGAACGCGGAGCTCGCCACGAGCAGCGTCACGAGGGTGCGTGAAGTACTGCGCAGCCCGTGAGCCTCCATGGTGACTGCTACGAGAGAGGCTCCAGGAGGCTTCGTGCAGAGAGGCGCTCCTCAGCAGGCAGCTTGCAGCGTGGCTCTAGCGGCAGACTGGGTGGAAGCGGGTGTGACGTCACGGCCCGAGGGCGGATGTGTGTTGTGTCTCATCTGTGTGTGTCTGTATGTCTGTGTGTGTGTCTGAGTGTTTGTGTGTATGTCTGTGTATCTGTGTGTGTATCTGTGTGTTTGTGTGTGTCTGTGTGTGTGTGCGGTAGTGTAGTGATTAGCGCGCTGTGCTATGAACCTAGCGACCCGGGGTTCGATTCCTGCTCACGGCCACCAACACTGGTGTCGTGTGCCGTGCCGGTCTTCGTAGGTGCTGCTCGTTATGGCTACAAGGGGAGGCCCAGGAGTGGTTGAGGTAATCGTCAGCAGTGTTGGTGGCCGTGAGCGGGAGTCGAACTTGGAGGGCAGCGTGGCATTCACTGCAACAACACCGCCCGCGCTCCGACTGGTACACGGTCCGAACAGTGCAGAGTGCACATAATTCGCGGCGTCTCTCGCACGGTCCGGGTCTCTGTGTGGAGAGCGGGAGACGAAGGCGAGGATCACACAGGGTAGAGGGTGCACGTCGGCACTGCTTCCCACGTCACAACACGAGTCACGTCACATCACAGACTCATCCTCACCGTGAACCAACATCATCAACACAAACCCACATCTTCTTAGTTCTTTCGGTAAAGTCACGTTGAAGGGAAACAATGAAATAATAAAATATATATAAAACAATAAAAATTTTCACGACGTTTCGACCATAACACAAACGGTCGTCATCAGGTGTGTCGGTTTGCATGAATTTATTTATTTTCAAACGGTGTATTTATTTATTTATAAAAAAAACGTTAGCGCCACGTGCAGCGATTTGGCAGTTTATTTAGAAGAACTAGTCCATCTATGTTCTGAAAAGAGGAGGGGGGAGACGACAAATTTTAATGTATGCTGTCTGAAAGCCACTTTAAGCGTGAACAATCAATTAAGACCTGAAATGGTTTATCAAATCTTTCCAATGCTAAGCCAGAATCCATCTTCTCGGGTGAAATTGTCCCTGTGCTTGTATATGTGGATAGCCCTTCACTTGGAATGGAACTTTCTACAAACAAACTGAGGGCACCCCAATGGGCTCCCCCCTATCTCCGGTTATAGCTAACATTTTCATGGAGAAATTTGAGACTGACGCCATCCAGACTGCCACTGCGCCCAACCTTATGGAAGAGGTACGCGGATGACACTTTTGTCATCTGACCACATGGCCGGCCTGCTCTAGACCAATTCTTCGACCACATCAATTCCATACACCCAGCCATCAGATTTACCATGGAAGTCGAAAAAGATGGCAAGCTACCTTTTTTGGATGTCCTAATTAAAAAGAGACCTGATGGTTCAATGAGCCACTCTGTCTACAGGAAAGCTACCCATACGGATGCTTATCTGAAACCGGATTCCCATCACCATCCATCACAGAAGAATTCTCTCATCAAGACTCTGTATCATAGAGCCCAATGCATATCCGACCAGGAACACATAGGCAGTGAACTCAAGCACGTACACCAAGCTCTTAAGGCTAATGGTTACTCCGACTATACAATCCGCAAAGCTATCACTCAAACCATGAAGAAGTACCCTCTTGAGGAGCCTTTCAAAACCATCACTTTACCCTACATTGCGGGGATCACAAAAAAGATCTCCAAAATCTTGAATAAACACAAGATCCAGGTCCGTTTCAACACATTACATAAAATCCGTGATCTGGTTCCGTCTGTAAAAGATGTGATTCCGGGCATACAATACCCTGGTATCTACAAACTAAGTTGCCTCTGTGGTAGTAGTTACATTGGAGAAACCAAACGCCATGTCTCGGACCGCATTCGTGAACACAAAGGAGACCTTAAACACGGTAGGACCAACACCTCGGCCGTGGCAGATTATTGTTATAATTCAGTAGGCTCACATGACATTGACTTTTCCAAGACAGAGGTTCTTTGTAAGCCATCTGGCTACCATGAGAAATTCGTTCATGAGGCTATTCACATATACAAGCACAGAGACAATTTCAACCGAGAATATGGATTCTGGCTTAGCAATCATTGGAAAGATTTGATAAACCATTTCAGGTTTTAATTGATTGTTCACGCTTACAGTGGCTTTCAGACGGCATACAATGATTGTTTCGTCTCCCCCCTCCTCTTTTCAGAACATAGATGGACTCGTACTTTTAAATAAACTGCTAAATCGCTGCGCGTGGTGCTAACGTTTTTTATAAATAAATAAATACACCGTTTAAAAATAAATACATTTATGCAAACAGACACACCTGATGACGACCGTTTGTGTTATGGTCGAAACGTCGTGAGAATTTTATTGTTATATATATATTTTATTATTTTATTGTTTCCCTTCAACGTGACTTTACCGAAAGAACTAAGAATATGAATTACTGCAGTCACGAAAGCTTTAAATCACAAACCCACATCATTAACACGGACCCACATCATTAATAAGAAACTCACATCAACGCGAGGTTACATCTTTACCACTCACCCACAACACTGGACATCTGTGAGAAAGAGCTGTATAGCTCATCTGACTCCAGTATAAATATTCTGATTCTGACATGAACTCACATCGTCACGACTCACTCACAACATACCACCACCACTATCAGTAACACCACTAACGCCACCACTCCTCCTGCCAGTACACTACACAGACACACACGTCCTCACCACTCACATCACCACTCACCTACAGTTCCTCACTTCCTCCAGAGAGTCGCTGCTTCTGTCGTCTCGGTGCTTCTCTACCGCCACATGTGAGAAAAAAGATCGGCAGAAACAAGTGGGGGCGGGGCTCGGTGATCACGCCCTCAGTGACGCAATATCCTGTGAGCCCCTCCCCCCCAGCACCTTCCCCCCCCTCTACGCCCCCTCCCCCACTCACACCGCCAAAGACAAAGCTCCCGCGTATTTAGCCTTAACAGAGCACTCCTAACAACAACCCCACCACTAACAACGCCACCACCAATAACAACCCCACCACCAATAACAACCCCACCACCAATAACAACCCCACTACCACTAACAACCCCACCACCACGAACACCACCACCACTACTACCACACCACCACTAATACACAGTTCTGATCCACACCTCAGCTGCTCCCCACACGCGATGCTTCTGCTGCTCTCTCTACTTCCGCTTCCGCCGGTGAACGTGGCGCCAACTTCTGAAGCGGTTCGCTGCCTGGGCCTCCTCTGGGTCGACTCAGCCTGAAGGTGAGAACCTCGCATGATGTGGACACCTCAGCAGTGGTGGAGGAGAGACAAAGGCGGCCCACAGCCGTAGGCTTCTAAACAGCTGCTGGGCTCACGGCATCGGTTCAAGCAGAGCCCGGCTCTGCTGCTGAGGCACTGAAGGTGGAAAGCGGTCCAGAGTGGCGCTCGAGTTGAGCCATTGCTGCTGATGAGAGGCTGATGGGATCAGTCAAATATACTTTTTTATCTTTGCAAGGAAGGGTTTATTGTGAAGGAGGCGAATCGCGTGCTGGCGGAGGAGGCCTCCACTAGACGCCGCTAATTAGGGTATTTGGTCTACTCTTCCACGCTGATCTCACGTTTTGGAGCAAGGTGGGCGTACCCACACTTTACCCCACCACATGCGGGTCGTTAGCTCACTGGACTTGCACTGCAGAGGTGCAGGTTCGATTCCATCGCCCACACACCCACCCACTCACTTGCCCACTCACCAACTCACCCACTAACCCATCTATTCACCCACCCACAGGGACATGTGGAGACACGGAGACACATGGACACACGGATACATAGAGCCTTGATAAAGTGGTTGTGTAGGTGGTGTTAGAGTATCAGCATCAATGTGGTTGTTGTGGTTATGTTGCTTGTTATGGTTGTGGTGGTTGAGGTGATGTTGGTTGTGGTGGTTTTGAATGTGGTGGCAGTGGTTATAGTTGTGGTTGTATCGCTGGTTGTAGTGGTGGTTCAGGTTTTAGTTGTGGTGTAGGTGGTTATGTTGGTTGTTATGGTGCTTTTGGTTGTGGTAATAATTGCGGTTGTGGGGGGTATATTTTTTGTGGCTATAGTTGTGTACGTGGAGGTTGGGGTTTTCATGGTTATAGTTACAGTTGTGGTTATGTTATTGTTGTTGTTATACTTGGGGTTGTGGTTATAATTGTGATTGTGGTACAAGTTGTGATGGTTATGTTATATTTTTGTGGTTATAGTTGTGGTGAAGGTGGTTATGTTGTCTTTCATGGTTGTTGTATGTGTAGGGAGCAGTAGAGTAGCGGTTGAACGCCACGCCACGGACCCGAGAAAGTTCGATTCCCGCTCACGGCCAACACCAGTGACGATCATTTGAACCAGTCCAGGGCTTCCCCTACGTCGACTCTGCCTGAAATGAGTACCTGTTGTGGTGTGTAATAAACATCGCCACTCGGGAGACAAAGACGGTCGGGTGTAGTGCTGGCCACCCACCTGCTTGTGTTCCACACTGCGGGTCTCCATAGGTACTCGCTAACAGAACTTGCCCCAACAGTCTGTTATAGGCTATAGAATAAATCTTTGTCTTTTGTTGTTGTATGTGTGTTGAACTTCTTTCGCACCATATGTTGCCACCTGTGATAACCGGAAATGCGGTTATAGTTGTAGTGGTTATATCATGGTTGTGGTTTTAGTTGTGTCTGGTTTTAGTGCTTAGAGTTGTGGTTATAGATATGGCTATAATTGTGGTTATTGTTGTGGGTGTGGTTATAATTGTAGTTGGTTTTGGTTATAGTTGTGGTTATAGTGGTTATGGTTGTTGGGTATGGTGGTGGCTGTGGTTACATTTGTGGTTACATTTGTGGTTGAATTTGTAGTTCTAGTTGTGGTTGTTGGTTTGTGGTGGTGAGGCTGGTGCAGGTGGTGGGTTGGAGGCCACGTTCCCTGCCCAGGCGGTTCCAACAGCGATGGCTCCCTGTGCTATGTGGGTCACATGAACTTGTCCACCAGCATGCCTTGAAGTCATCATTATAGGAGCCCTCGCCTCCTCTACGCACTCTCCTCCTATCTCTCCCCTCTCACCTCCACGCACTCTCCTCCTACCTCTCACCTCCTCCGCGTGTCTCCTCCTTTCTTTTTTTCCCAGGGTCTCCCTCCTCTCTCTCCCCGTGTCTCCTTCCTCTATGTCGCCGTGTCTCTCTCCTCTCCCTCCCCGCGTTTCCCTCCTATCTTTCTCCGTGTCTCTTCTCTCTCCCCGCTTTTCCCTCTCCAACCTCCTCCTGTCTCCCTCCTCTCTCTCCCCGTGTCTCCTTTCTCTCCCCGTGTCTCACTCTTCTATCTCCCCCTGTCTCCCTCTTGCTTCCCGTGTCTCACTCACTCAGCCACCCACTCAGCCACTCACTCAACCACTCACGTACTCAAGCTTTCAATCAACAACTCACTCACCCAGCCACTCACTCAGCTGCTTAGTCACTCTGCTACCCACTCACTCAACCACTCACTCATTCAGCCTCTCACTCAGCCACTCACTAACTCAGCCACTCACTCCCTCAACCACTCAATCACTCAGCCACTCTCTCATTCAATCACTCACCTAGCCACCTGCTTATTTGTTTATTTTACCAGGTAAGGCCCATAAGATATATCTCTTTTTCAGACGTAACCTGGCCACATATGATTGCCCAATTAAGTGGCATTTTACGTGTCAATTTATATCAGCAACTATAAATGTGGAGTGACAAACAGGAGCCGGGCAAAAATTCACAACGAAGGGGAGAGTGAGAGAAACATGCGAACTCCAAATATACAACAGGCATCAGGGTCAGGATTGTTGTATATATTGTCTTGAAAAATAATAAAAATGAAATGAAAAATGCAAAAGGTGTAATTTTACAAAATTAGGTAATTATGTCAATTTATGCAATTACGCTAATTAGACTCGGCTTTGTTGTCTAGGGGTATTACCAATCGTGATAGTTGTCAGTGATGTGTGGGTTCTGGGTCCATATTTGTCGTGTCACTGGGGTTTATAATAGGCTGGTAGGGTGGGTTCATAATGGCCAGGTAGGGTGGGGTTATAATGGCCAGTGAGAGTGGGGTTATAATGGCCAGGTAGGGTGGGGTAAAATGGCCTTGTCAGGGGTCCACCTCCTCCACCACCAGTTCCACCTCAACCTCCTCCACCTCCCACCTCCTCGCAGGAACCCAGACTCAACAGGTGCCATGGGTTGCCACGCTACGTGCAGGAGGAGGAGCTCATCACTTGAATGTGACGAGCAGTGAGCTTATCACTTGAATGTGAGATGCAGTGCGCTCATCACTTGAGTGTGACATGCAGTGAGCTCATCACTTGAATCTGACATGCAGGGAGCTCATCACATGAATGAATGGGACATGCAGTGAGCTCATCACTTGAATGTGACACGCAATGAGCTCAACACTTGAATGTAACATGTAGTGCACTGACCACTTGAATGTGACATGCAGTGCGCTCATCATTTGAATGTGACATGCAGTGAGTTCGCCACTTGAATGTGACATGCAGTGAGCTCACCACTTGAATGTGACTTGCAGTGAGCTCAACACTTGAATGTGACATGTAGTGCACTGACCACTTGAACGTCATGCAGTGCGCTCATCACTTGAATGTGACATGCAGGGAGCTCATCACATGAATGAATGGGACATGCAGTGAGCTCATCACTTGAATGTGACATGCAGTGAGCTCAACACTTGAATGTGACATGCAGTGAGCTCATCACTTGAAAGTGACATGCAATGAGCTCACCACTAGAAAGTGACATGCAGTGCGCTCATCACTTGAATGTGACATGCAGTGAGCTCGCCACTTGAATGTGACATGCAGTGAGCTCGCCACTTTAATGATATGCAGTGTGCTCGTTACGTGAATAAGACATGCAGTGAGCTCGCCACTTGAATGTGTTATGCAGTGAGCTCATCACTTGGACGGGACATGCAGTGTACTCATCACTTGAAAGTGACATGAATTGAGCTCATCACTTGAACATGACATGCCATTTTCTACATCACACGACTATACTGACTAAATATGATGGGTATAGTCGTGTGATGTAGAAAAAAGTTTAGTTGGAGGCATATATTTTTTGTGACGTAAAATTGTAATGTATAATGACTTTTTGTTAGTAGTAGGGTAGTTGCAGTTGCTTAGCGTCAATATACTAAATTCCTCTGCTGATATGTAACCTCAGCTTATTGGAGAGTATATTGAGTATATTGATTATATTGATGTAGTTTATATTTTAGTTTTTTATCAGTTTACTACACGGTAGTCATTATATAGTGTAGTGTATACCCAGTTACTTAATGTTAACAGCTCAGATTATTGGAGAGTATATTGAGTACATTGATTATATTGATGTAGTTTATATTTATTTTTTTCACATCGGTTTATTGCATGGTAGTAGGGTATGTATAGTTCTTCTTCTTTGGTTCTTTCGGTAAATTCATGTAGAATGAGAATAAAATAATAAATTGATAAAATAAAATAACACAATAATATTCTCACGACGTTTCGGCCACAACACAAGCGGCCTTCATCAGGTGAAGGGAGCGAGACTGTCTGGTAGGACAGCGCTGGAGTGAGAGAGCCACGTTCAGATCACGGCTTTTAAGCTGTGTGAGAGGAACAAAGAGCCTTGACGAAGGAATTAGCATAAAATTTAGCATTGAAAAGGCTGAATGATTAGCTTGTGACTGGTCACAGAAATAGCTATGTTAAAAGTTAAAGCATACACCTCCGCAGAGGCACCCATTGTTAAAAGGAATTAGCATAGAATTTAGCATTGAAATAGCTAAATTAAGGCATTCGCTTGTAGCTGCTACAGAAATAGTTACGTTGAAGTCAGAGTATACACATTCACCGAGGCACTTAGTACAAATCAAAACAGGAGAATTTAGCATTGAAATAACTAGGCGAATTTAGCATTGAGCTATTCACAGTACTATATAGTGAACCAATAAAAACTAAAATATAAATTACCTTCATGTTATCAATAAACTCTATATTCTCCAATCAGCTAAGCTACCAACCATAAGTCGTTATATATCACAATGCTATATGGCGAAAAAATGGGTGGATTCTTACCCTCAAATTTCCGTACCACGGATAGCTACGGGCCCCGTTCAGACGGACGAGTTCGTCCATGGTCAGAACAGAGGAGGGGGAGAGAGACAGCTGCGAAGCCCTAGTATACTCCATGTTGTAAACCATACCATTAACCGTGATGTGAGAGGTATTAAGAGGCAATGCTGGCGAAAGAGCTGCGGTCTGAAGGTCATCGTAAAATTACAATTAATTAAGAACAGAAATGATTTAACACATCTTTCCAGTGGTTACTAAGCCTGAATCCATCTTCTCGGTTGAAATTGTCTTTGTGCTTGTATATGTGAATGGCCTCATGAACGAATCTCTCATGGTAGCCAGTTGGTTTGCAAAGAACCTCCGTCTTGGAGAAGTCAATGTCATGTGAGCCCACTGAATTGTAACAGTGATCTGCCACGGCAGAGGAGTTCGTCTTACCGTGTTTCAAGTCTGCTTTATGTTCGCGGATGCGGTCCGAGATATGTCTTTTGGTTTCTCCAATGTAGCTACTACCACAGAGGCACTTTAGTTTGTAAACGCCCGGGTACTGTATGTCTGGAAGAGCATCTTTTACAGATGGAACTAAATCACGGATTTTGTGTACTGTGTTGAATCGGACCTGGATCTTGTGTTTATTCAGGATTTTGGAGATCTTTTTAGTGACCCCTGCAATGTAGGGTAAGGTGATGGTTTTGAGTGGCTCCACAAGAGGATCCTTCTTCATGACTGGAGTGATGGCTTTGCGGATTGTGTAGTCGGAGTAGCCATTAGCCCTGAGAGCCTGGTGTACGTGCTTGAGTTCACTGGTAATGTGTTCCTGGTCGGAAATGCATTGGGCTCTATGGTATAGAGTCTTGATGAGGCAGTTCTTCTGGGATGGATGGTGGTGGGAATCCGGTTTCAAGTAAGCATCTGTATGGGTAGCTTTCCTGTAGACAGAGTGGCTCATTGAACCATCATGTCTCCTTTTAATTAAGACATCCAGAAAGGGTAGTTTGCCATCTTTTTCAACCTCCATGGTAAATCTGATGGCTGGGTGTATTGAATTGATGTGGTCGCGGAATTGGTCTAGAGCAGGCTGGCCATGTGGCCAGATGACAAAGGTGTCATCAACGTACCTCTTCCATAAGGTCGGGCGTAGAGTGGCAGTCTGGATGGCGTCAGTTTCAAATTTTTCCATGAATACGTTGGCTACAACCGGAGATAGGGGGGAGCCCATTGGGGTGCCCTCAGTTTGTTTGTAGAAAGTTCCATTCCAGGTGAAGTATGTGTTGGTTAAGCAATGTCTCACCAGGGGGGGTACATCAGTATGCAGTCCTTGATGAACCAGGTCTTCAATGATAGCGATGGTGTCAGGTACCGGGACTTTGGTGAACAAGGACACCACATCAAAACTGACAAGCAGGTCGTTTGGGGACAGGGAAATGTCTTTGATTGTCGATACCAGGTGAGTAGAATTTAGTACCGCAGAGGTGGTTTTCCAGTGAAATGTCGCAGTATATCAGCCAGAAAACGTGCCAGTTTGTAGGTGGGGGAGCTGATAGTAGAGACGATGGGACGAAGGGGTGTATCTTCTTTGTGTATCTTTGGAAGGCCATATAATCTTGGTGGTCTGGCAGCAGAGGGTTTCAACAAGAACTGTTTGTTCTCATCAATTAATGCTGTTGAATCAGAGATAATTTTGTTCGTTTTGGTGACCAGGCTGTTGGTGGGATCTCTTTTTATTTTTGTATAGCTGCCATCGTTGAGTAGTTCTTGAATTTTGTTGTTATATTCTGTTTTGTCCATGATGACAGTGGCATTGCCTTTGTCGGCTGAGAGAACGACAATATCATCCCTCTTTTTTTATTGAGATAATTCAAAACGTTCGTCTTTGCTGATGTTGCTAGGTGGCAACTTAGCGTTTTTGAGGGTTGCAGCGATTTCAGATCTTGCTACGTCTGCAGAGATGTGACTCAAGCCCTTGAGTGCAACGTCGACATGGGCAATTATATCATTAACCGGTAAGTGTCTCGGTGTGACAGCAAAGTTTAGACCTTTAGCTAAAACGGATTTCAGACCATCAGAAATGGAACTGTTACTGCGATTAATTACGACTTTGTTGACGTCTATCTTTTCGGTGTGTGGATCCGATTTTTTGCTGGAGAGGTGATTGAATTTGGAAATCAAATTGTCCCTACATTTGTTCGACATAGTGGCAGCCGAAGAGGTAGTCATATTGTCTACATGTTCCCAATCCGATGTAGACATTGTTGCTGTCAATTTTAAGTGTGATTTGTAGAGTGTCTTGTCTAACTGATCGAGTTCGGTGCGTGTAAGTCTGATTTTTTCCGAGATAAGAGCGAAGCTAGTTCTAGCTAGAATTCGTTTTGCATTGAGAGAAGTTGCAACAGCAGAGGTTAGTGTAAATGCGGTTGGTATTACCTTAGAGTCGCGGCATCTCTTCGGAAAGGTGAGAGACTCGATTAGTTGAGCCTTCTTATCCCGAAGTCTGTTGAATGATCTTAAGGATGTGTGGAATCCCTCCCCGTAGAGGCGGTTAAATTTCGATTTAAAGCTTTCGTGACTGCAATGATTCATCTTCTTTGGTTCTTTCGGTAAAGTCACGTAGAATGAGAATAAAATAATAAATTGATAAAATAAAATAACACAATAATATTCTCACGACGTTTCGGCCACAACACAAGCGGCCTTCATCAGGTGAAGGGAGCGAGACTGTCTGGTAGGACAGCGCTGGAGTGAGAGAGCCACGTTCAGATCACGGCTTTTAAGCTGTGTGAGAGGAACAAAGAGCCTTGACGAAGGAATTAGCATAAAATTTAGCATTAAAAAGGCTGAATGATTAGCTTGTGACTGGTCACAGAAATAGCTATGTTAAAAGTTAAAGCATACACCTCCGCAGAGGCACCCATTGTTAAAAGGAATTAGCATAGAATTTAGCATTGAAATAGCTAAATTAAGGCATTCGCTTGTAGCTGCTACAGAAATAGTTACGTTGAAGTCAGAGTATACACATTCACCGAGGCACTTAGTACAAATCAAAACAGGAGAATTTAGCATTGAAATAACTAGGCGAATTTAGCATTGAGCTATTCACAGTACTATATAGTGAACCAATAAAAACTAAAATATAAATTACCTTCATGTTATCAATAAACTCTATATTCTCCAATCAGCTAAGCTACCAACCATAAGTCGTTATATATCACAATGCTATATGGCGAAAAAATGGGTGGATTCTTACCCTCAAATTTCCGTACCACGGATAGCTACGGGCCCCGTTCAGACGGACGAGTTCGTCCATGGTCAGAACAGAGGAGGGGGAGAGAGACAGCTGCGAAGCCCTAGTATACTCCATGTTGTAAACCATACCATTAACCGTGGTGTGAGAGGTATTAAGAGGCAATGCTGGCGAAAGAGCTGCGGTCTGAAGGTCATCGTAAAATTACAATTAATTAAGAACAGAAATGATTTAACACATCTTTCCAGTGGTTACTAAGCCTGAATCCATCTTCTCGGTTGAAATTGTCTTTGTGCTTGTATATGTGAATGGCCTCATGAACGAATCTCTCATGGTAGCCAGTTGGTTTGCAAAGAACCTCCGTCTTGGAGAAGTCAATGTCATGTGAGCCCACTGAATTGTAACAGTGATCTGCCACGGCAGAGGAGTTCGTCTTACCGTGTTTCAAGTCTGCTTTATGTTCGCGGATGCGGTCCGAGATATGTCTTTTGGTTTCTCCAATGTAGCTACTACCACAGAGGCACTTTAGTTTGTAAACGCCCGGGTACTGTATGTCTGGAAGAGCATCTTTTACAGATGGAACTAAATCACGGATTTTGTGTACTGTGTTGAATCGGACCTGGATCTTGTGTTTATTCAGGATTTTGGAGATCTTTTTAGTGACCCCTGCAATGTAGGTATGTATAGTTCTTTAGAAACTCCCTTTTTTATTTTCCACATAATGCACTAGCTTGATACGCGGTGGTTTGGGCTGTTGCAGTTCTTTCTTATTAAAATTGTATCTCCCTTTATTATTGCCAATCCTACATGATACACTAACATAATATGACTTTGAGACCCCCCACCTGCCTACACATTCCACAAGGAGTGAATAATCCCATATCTGCATTTGTCATAAACATGCTAAATTCCTCTGTTATGTAAACTTCTTCATCAAGACGCTCTCCTCCTCCCACCCAATTTAAAATACGCTGCCAAGCTTAGCAGTGTTCGTTAGGACGCTGTCTTTCCGACAGCTCTGTTTCTTCACCTGAGGACGGCTGCTTGCGTTGTGGCCTAAACGTGAGAATTTTATTATATTATGTTTGATGTTTATTATTTTATTATTTCCCTTATACATGACTTTACTGAAAGAACCAATAATATGGTGCATACCTACTTTTGGTGGGACCTGCTTTCCCTAGAGCAGTGCATACTGACTGTGGTAATACCTGCTATCACTACAGCATTGCATGCTGACAGGTGGTATCCTGCTATGACTACAGCATTGCATACTAACTGTGGTGGTATCCTGCTATGACTACAGCATTGCATGCTGACTGTGGTGGTATCCTGCTATGACTACAGCATTGCATGTTGAGTGATGGTATCCTGCTATGACTATAGCATTGTATGCTGACTGTGGTGGTATCCTGCTATGACTACAGCATTGCATACTGACTGCGGTGGTATCCTGCTATGACTTCAGCATTGCATACTGACTGCGGTGGTATCCTGCTATGACTACAGCATTGCATACTGACTGCGGTGGTATCCTGCTATGACTAGAGCATTGCATGCTGACTGTGGTTGTATCCTGCTATGACTATAGCAGTGCATGCTCACTGTGGTGGTATCTTGCTATGACTACAGCATTGCATGATAACTGTGGTGGTATCCTGCTATGACTACAGCATTGCATGCTGACTGTGGTGGTATCCTGCTATGACTACAGCATTGCATACTGACTGCAGTGGTATCCTGCTATGACATCAGCATTGCATACTGACTGCGGTGGTATCCTGCTATGACTACAGCATTGCATGCTGACTGTGGTTGTATCCTGCTATGACTACAGCATTGCATGCTGACTGTGGTGGTATCCTGCTATGACTACAGCATTGCATGCTGACTGTGGTGGTATCCTGCTATGACTACAGCATTGCATGCTGACTGTGGTGGTATCCTGCTATGACTACAGCATTGCATACTGACTGCAGTGGTATCCTGCTATGACTTCAGCATTGCATACTGACTGCGGTGGTATCCTGCTATGACTAAAGCATTGCATGCTGACTGTGGTTGTATCCTGCTATGACTAGAGCATTGCATGCTGACTGTGGTGGTATCCTGCTATGACTACAGCATTGCATGCTGACTGTGGTGGTATCCTGCTATGACTACAGCATTGCAAGCTGACTGTGGTGGTATCCTGCTATGACTACAGCATTGCATACTGACTGCAGTGGTATCCTGCTATGACTTCAGCATTGCATTCTGACTGTGGTTGTATCCTGCTATGACTATAGCAGTGCATGCTGACTATGGTGATATCCTGCTATGACTACAGCATTGCATACTGACTGTGGTGGTATCCTGCTATGATTACAGCATTGCATCCTGACTGTGGTGGTATCCTGCTATGACTACAGCATTGCGATGCTAACTGTGGTGGTATCCTGCTATGACTACAGCATTGCATGCTGACTGTGGTGGTATCCTGCTATTACTACAGCATTGCATGCTGACTGTGGTCGTTTCCTGCTATGACTCAAGCATTGCATGCTGACTGTGGTGGTATCCTGCTATGACTACAGCATTGTATGCTGACTGTGGTGGTATCCTGCTATGACTACAGCATTACATGCTGACTGTGGTGGTATCCTGCTATGACTACAGCATTGCATGCTGACTGTGGTGGTATCCTGCTATGACTATAGCAGTGCATGCTCACTGTGGTGGTATCCTGCTATGACTACAGCATTGCATACTGACTGCAGTGGTATCCTGCTATGACTACAGCATTGCATACTGATGGTGTTGGTATCCTGCTATGACTAGAGCATTGCATACTGACTGCGGTGGTATCCTGCTATGACTACTGCATTGCATACTGACTGCGGTGGTATCCTGCTATGACTTCAGCATTGCATACTGATGGTGGTGGTATACTGCTATGACTAGAGCATTGCATACTGACTGCGGTGGCATCCTGCAATGACTACAGCATTGCATACTGACTGCGGTGGTATCCTGCTATGACTACAGCATTGCATACTGACTGCAGTGGTATCCTGCTATGACTTCAGCATTGCATACTGACTGCGGTGGTATCCTGCTATGACTAAAGCATTGCATGCTGACTGTGGTTGTATCCTGCTATGACTAGAGCATTGCATGCTGACTGTGGTGGTATCCTGCTATGACTACAGCATTGCATGCTGACTGTGGTGGTATCCTGCTATGACTACAGCATTGCAAGCTGACTGTGGTGGTATCCTGCTATGACTACAGCATTGCATACTGACTGCAGTGGTATCCTGCTATGACTTCAGCATTGCATTCTGACTGTGGTTGTATCCTGCTATGACTATAGCAGTGCATGCTGACTATGGTGATATCCTGCTATGACTTCAGCATTGCATACTGACTGTGGTGGTATCCTGCTATGATTACAGCATTGCATCCTGACTGTAGTGGTATCCTGCTATGACTACAGCATTGCGATGCTAACTGTGGTGGTATCCTGCTATGACTACAGCATTGCATGCTGACTGTGGTGGTATCCTGCTATTACTACAGCATTGCATGCTGACTGTGGTCGTTTCCTGCTATGACTCAAGCATTGCATGCTGACTGTGGTGGTATCCTGCTATGACTACAGCATTGTATGCTGACTGTGGTGGTATCCTGCTATGACTACAGCATTACATGCTGACTGTGGTGGTATCCTGCTATGACTACAGCATTGCATGCTGACTGTGGTTGTATCCTGCTATGACTATAGCAGTGCATGCTCATTGTGGTGGTATCCTGCTATGACTACAGCATTGCATACTGACTGCAGTGGTATCCTGCTATGACTACAGCATTGCATACTGATGGTGGTGGTATCCTGCTATGACTAGAGCATTGCATACTGACTGCGGTGGTATCCTGCTATGACTACAGCATTGCATACTGACTGCGGTGGTATCCTGCTATGACTAGAGCATTGCATACTGACTGCGGTGGTATCCTGCTATGACTACAGCATTGCATACTGACTGCGGTGGTATCCTGCTATGACTTGAGCATTGTATACTGATGGTGGTGGTATCCTGCTATGACTAGAGCATTGCATACTGACTGCGGTGGTATCCTGCAATGACTACAGCATTGCATACTGACTGCGGTGGTATCCTGCTATGACTAGAGCATTGCATACTGACTGCGGTGGTATCCTGCTATGACTACAGCATTGCATACTGACTGCGGTGGTATCCTGCTATGACTACAGCATTGCATACTGACTGCGGTGGTATCCTGCTATAACTAGAGCATTGCATGCTGACTGTGGTTGTATCCTGCTATGACTATAGCAGTGCATGCTCACTGTGGTGGTATCTTGCTATGACTACAGCATTTCATGCTGACTGTGGTGGTATCCTGCTATGACTACAGCATTGCATGCTGACTGTGGTGGTATCCTGCTATGACTACAGCATTGCATACTGACTGCAGTGGTATCCTGCTATGACATCAGCATTGCATACTGACTGCGGTGGTATCCTTCTATGACTACAGCATTGCATGCTGACTGTGGTTGTATCCTGCTATGACTACAGCATTGCATGCTGACTGTGGTGGTATCCTGCTATGACTACAGCATTGCATACTGACTGTGGTGGTATCCTGCTATGACTACAGCATTGCATGCTGACTGTGGTGGTATCCTGCTATGACTACAGCATTGCATACTGACTGCAGTGGTATCCTGCTATGACTTCAGCATTGCATACTGACTGCGGTGGTATCCTGCTATGACTAAAGCATTGCATGCTGACTGTGGTTGTATCCTGCTATGACTAGAGCATTGCATGCTGACTGTGGTGGTATCCTGCTATGACTACAGCATTGCATGCTGACTGTGGTGGTATCCTTCTATGACTACAGCATTGCATGCTGACTGTGGTGGTATCCTGCTATGACTACAGCATTGCATACTGACTGCAGTGGTATCCTGCTATGACTTCAGCATTGCATTCTGACTGTGGTTGTATCCTGCTATGACTATAGCAGTGCATGCTGACTATGGTGATATCCTGCTATGACTACAGCATTGCATACTGACTGTGGTGGTATCCTGCTATGATTACAGCATTGCATCCTGACTGTGGTGGTATCCTGATATGACTATATGCTGATGTAGCCCAAGGGTCATAAAGAAGTGGGCGGGGCTAGTGATGTTAAAGTGAGAAATTTGCATGTTATTGTAAGATCGGAGGGCGACTTCCACGCCAAGGGTGCAGAGGTGGCTATTGTAATGTGAGAGATTAGCATGTCAATGTAAGATCGCAGAGCCGCCGCCACGACGAGGACGCGAGCGACGGTGTCTGTGTTAGTGTGAGACATTTAACGTGTTAAAGTAAAATCAGAGAGTCGAAAATAACAACTAACATCGGAAGGTAGGATGGAAACATCACGGCCAGTTATGACATGACCTGGTTAATAACGTCCTTCCAATGATTAGTCAGTCTGTACCCATTTTCTCGGTTGAAATTGTGTCTGTGTCTATATACAGTGATACCTCGGTATACGACCGCTTTGGAATACGTCGAAATTGGTATATATCGTGTTTTTACGAGAAAAAATGTCTTGGGATACGACGTCTTGCTTGGGATACGACGCGCTTGCTAGAACTTGTATGGGTCGGGATGAGTCACCGCGTACAGTACCCGCGTATGCCCCGTTCACGACTGAAACAAAGCGAGAGGGGCGGGATGGCGTGGGGGAGAGGGGAGAGAGGCGGGGGACGTGGGGGAGAGGAGCGGGGGGCATGGGGGAGATGGGCAGGGGGCGTGGCAGATAGGAGCAGGGGCGTGGGGGAGAGGAGCGGGGGGAGAGGGGCGGGGGCGGCATTGGGGAGAGGGGCGGGGGGCGTGGGGGGCTGCCCCCATGGAGGGTGAAGCCCCGGGTCGAGGCGCGCGCGCGCGTGCGTGGTTGAGGCATGCCACGTGACCAGCGCAGCTGGCAGCAACGCGGTCACGTTGCTTCTGTATGCATTTTAGTAATTAGTGTCTAAATTACCTTCTGGAACGAATTAACGACGTATACCGAGGTACCACTTTACCTGGATGGCTTCATGAACGAATCGTTCACAATCTGGGTGATCTAGCAGCAGAGGGTTTTAAGGAAAACCGCTTGGTTGGTTCGATTAAAGATGTCGAATCAGTGATGATATTTTTTTTTTTTAACGAGGCAGTTGGTGGGATCTCTATTGATTTTTGTATAGCTACCATCATTAAGTAGGTCCTGAATTTTGTTCTTGTATGTGGTTTTGTCCATGATGTCTGTGGGATTGCCCTTGTCAGCTGAGAGAATGACGATGTGCTCTATCTTTTTGAATTGAGAAAGCTCAAAGTGCTCATCCTTACCGATGTTGCTAGTAGGTGACTTAGCGTTTTTAAGGATTGCAGCGATTTCCGATCTTGCCACGTCTGCAGTAATATGTCCCAAACCCTTAAGGTCTCCTTAGACCTGGGCAATTATATCATCAACTGGGATGTGTTTAGGGGTGACTGCAAAATTCAACCCTTTGGCTAGAACCGATTTTAGGCTGTCGGAAATTGGACTGTTACTCTGAATGATAACAATCGTGTCAACCTCGAACTTTGTTGTAGCTGATGTTTTCACGGAAAAATTTGTGACAGATGCCATACAGGCATGCACTGTATGTCCGTCCTTGTGGAAGAGGTACGCAGATGACATGTTCGTCATCTGGCCATGTGACCGACCAGCTCTGAACCAGTTCCTCAACCAATTCCATACACCCAGCCATCAAATTCACCATGGAGGTGGAAAAGGATGGCAAGTTACCATTCTTGGATGTTTTAATCGAAAAGAGACCAGATGGCTCAATGGGAGACTGTCTACAGGAAAGCCACCCATATGGATGCCTACCTAAAACCTGACTCCCACCACCATCCATCCCAGAAGAATTCCCTCATCAAAACTCTACACCATAGAGCTCGATGTATTTCCGACCATCATCTCCTAGCCAGTGAACTGGAACACGTACACCAAGCTCTCAAGATGAATGGATATTCAGACTACACAATGCTTAAAGCTATCACCCCAACCGCTGAGAAAGAACCATCTGAGGATCCAATCAATACCGTCACCTTGCCATACATAGCAGGGGTCACCAAAAATATTTCCAAAATCATTCATAATCTGCGAAGGATGTGATCTCTGACATGCAATACCCCGGCGTCTACAAACTAAGCTGTGTCTGTGGCAGTAGTTACATTGGGGAAACTAAGCGACATGTCTTGGACCGTGTTCGGGGACATAAGGCAGATCTGAAACATGGTAGGACCAATACCTCGGCTGTGGCTGATCACTGTTTAAATGCGATGAGCTCACACGAAATTGATTTATCCAAAACGAAAGTACTTTGCAAACCCACCGGCTATCACCAAAGATTCGTTCATGAAGCCATCCAGATATATAGACACAGACACAATTTCAACCGAGAATATGGGTACAAACTGAGCAATCATTTGAAGGACGTTATTAACCAGTTCAAGTCATAACTGGCTGTGATGTTTCCATCCTACCTTCCGATGTTAGTTGTTATTTTCGACTTTCTGATTTTACATTAATAGGTTAAATGTCTCACACTAACACAGCCACCATCGCTCACGTCCTCGACATCGCGGCGGCTTTGCAATCTTACATTAACATGCTAATCTCTCACATTACAATAGCCACCTCTGTGCCCTCGGCGTGGAAGTCGCCCTCCCATCTTACATTAACATGCAAATTTCTCATTTAACATCACTAGCCCCGCCCACTTTGTTTGTGACCCTTGGGCTACACCCATTTCAAACCTATAAAAAGTCTGCCTCAGCAGCTTTCCCCCTCCTTTTTCCTCCTGATGACGATTGCTTATGTTGCGATCGAAACGTCATAGTTTTTTGTTTTATAATTTTGTTCTGCGTGACTTTACCAAAAGATACTCTTTGGTTCTTTCGAAAAGGAACGTAGGTATAAAAATAAAAAAATAAAAATTATATATCACGACGTTTCGATTGCAACACAATCGGTCATTCTCAGACAGAAAAAAATAATCCAGCAATGGAACTGAAGAACCAGCGGGCCATACCTACGTAACTTTTACCGAAATAACCAAAAAGTATGGATTCCTGCAGTCACGAAAGCTTTAAGCCATGGTTTATGCTCCTTAATAAATGAAGACACCAAAACGTCTTGACCGCTTACGACGTATGGTGCCTCGTCAGCAGCATCGGGCTCCCTTGAATCAGTGTTGGTGAACTGCCGATATTACACAGACTCTCGTCTTGAAATGGGGGATGAGTTGAGAAAATCTAGAAATCCCCGTGGAGGACAAATAGAGTGGACTTTGAACGTTGGAATGTAAGCTCGTGGATTATTGCATTGCGCGGGTGCATGGGGATATTGCGGGGACAGTGGCTTCCACACAGAACTTCGATGTGGGGTCTATCTCCGTTAGATTATTGGGCAAGTTGTAACACAGGGGCGCGTTGAATATGGAAGACTACATACTCTAATCTCCGCTAACAGATTATATCCTCATGTTTGCGTCAGGATAAACAATTCATACATTACAGCCTACGGTGCTACACATTTCAGGTTGCGGTAGTGCTATGGTTAACGTGCTGTGATACAAACCCGGCAATCCAGGTTCGATTCCCGTTCACGGTCAACACCTGCGATGGTTATCTGAACCGGTCCCGGGCCTCCCCTTGGTCGACTTAGCCTTAAATGAGTACCTAGTGCGGTTTGTAGTAAGCTTCGCCACTGAGGAGACAAAGGCGGCTGGGAATGGTGCTGTTAAGGCTTCAGCGGGGATCTTTGTCTTTGTTTGCTACACAGCATAGGTCGGCCTCTGTAGAGGAGGCAGAGGAGCAGGCTCGTGAAGGACGCTACTGGGCAGTGCCAGGGTAGGTGCACTGTGAGTCTATTGGGCAGTTGGAGGCCGTCACCCTCTAACAACAGCAGAGGTTGGAGGAGCAACGCTCAGAACTAGCATCATCAGGCGGCAGCAAGCATTGTGTATAAATTCACCTGTTTTGGTCTTAAGGAAAATCGTGCAAAATAGAGAAAAGGTAAGAAAGTCACAAAACATAAATACATAACCAAACAAATTATGAAGTCCAAATTTGCAACACTGAATGCATTCTTGGGGCAAGGCAGCAAAACAAAAAACAATAGTCCCAGATTTCGATTTAAAGCTTTCATGACTGCAATGATTCATCTTCTTTGGTTCTTTCGGTAAAGTCACGTAGAATGAGAATAAAATAATAAATTGATAAAATAAAATGACGCAATAATATTCTCATCAGAAGGCCGATGTGTTGTGGCCGAAACGTCGTGAGAATATTATTGTGTTATTGTATTTTATCAATTTATTATTTTATTCTCATTCTACGTGACTTTACAGAAAGAACCAAAGAAGAATAGTCCCAGACTTCACCAAAACAACAACACACTGCACATGAACAATGAACTATCGATGCATGAGGGGCAAGGATCAAGGATACAAATCACATCTGCAATTTCTTTTGTGTCCAGCAACTCCGATTATAACGTTTGGCTCCGTACTATGCAAAATTAGTTAAATGTACAACAGTTATAGTCTGCAACGTCAAAGGCTTGGTCACCTATTCATATTTTTGTTTGAGGAAGAGTTAAATGGAAATTTGATGCACGTCTTATGTTTCTTGGGTTAATGAATTAGCTAAGTGCAACACAGATTTGCCAATACGGGTTTTATGAATGACCAGGGCCCACTTTAGATGTCTTCTTGCATAAAGGCGATGTGAGACTGGATTGTAAGATGTTTAAGTCGAGGGAACACCTAGCCTGGCATGCAATCGGTGTGTTTGGTAGCTGCACGACTATCTGATGAGCTCTCGGGTTGGAAAACGCGTGGCGCATCGTGCCAATGCGCGACGTTTCGCCTGCCCAGTTCCTCAGGAAGCTCGCTCGCTCCAGGCACGTGGGGCGCAACATTCATGCGGTACAACAAATAAAAGATCCCCCGCGTAGGCTTAACAGACCGTTGGGGCAAGTGCTGTTACGGAGCACCGCCTATGAAGGCCAGCACGGCACGTGGGGTTCGGTGGCCAGCACCACCCCCGGCCGCCTTTGTCTCTCCCGAGTGGCGATGTTTACACATCGCACCAGGTACTCATTTGAGGCTGAGTCGACATAGAAGAGGCCCAGGACCGGTTCACATAATCGAACTCGGGTCGCCAGGATCTTAGCGCAAAATACACTATTTTCAAATGAATATGAGTTTTAGTCCATGTTAATTTATGGCCATATGTATGCCTATATATATTGATAAATATTAATAATGTTGTTCATTTACAGAGATGCAGAGTTAAATTGAGACTATATGGATGAATAAAACAAGATACAGAGAAATTTGAATCAGACGCTATCCAGACTTCCACCCTCAGACCTTCCCTGTGAAAGAGATATGTGGATGACACTTTCGTCATTTGGCCACATGGCCTCCCAGCTCTGAACCTTTTCCTACACCACATCAGTTCCAGACATCCCGCCATCAAATTCACCATGGAACTGGAGAAAGATGGCAAGCTACCATTCTTAGATGTTCTGTTTGAGAGGAGACCTGATGGCTCATTGGGGCATTCTGTCTACAAGAAACCCACCCACACAGATTCCTACTTGAAACCTGATTCCCACCACCACCCAGCCCAAAAGAATTCTCTCATCAAAACTTTATACCATAGGGCTCATTGCATTTCGGACCAACACCACCTGACCAGTGAATTAAAACATATACACCTGGCCCTCAAAAGGAATGGTTACTCTGACCGTACCATCCGCCAAGCTGTCTCTCCCTCCATACAGAAACAACCACTTGATACTCCGGTGAAAGCCATCACACTTCCATATATAGCAGGTGTTACTAAAAATATTTCCAAAATTCTAAACAAACACAAGATCCAGGTCCGGTTCAATACAGTACACAAAATTCGTGATCTGATCCCATCTGTGAAGGATGTCATTCCTGATTTACAGTACCCCGGGGTTTACAAATTGAGTTGTACCTGCGGTGATTGCTACATCGGTGAGACAAAGCGACATGTCTCTGACCGAATTCGCGAGCACAAATCATATTTGAAACACGGCAAAATAATTCTTCTGCCGTGGCTGATCACTGTTACAATGCTGTGGGGGATCACGATATAATTTTCTCCGATACCAAGGTTCTTTGCAAACCCACGGGCTTTTATCAGAGATTTGTTCATGAAGCAATTCAGATCTACAAACACAGACACAATTTCAACCGAGAGGATGGTTTCAAATTAAGCAACCATTGGAAAGATGTTCTAAATCGAACTAAACATTAAACTAATTTCAATGGTACAGTATAGTTTTTAAGTAGTGGTACCCCAAACTTTCGCAGCTCTTATAAAATCCCCCTTTTCACACCATCAATAGGTAAACTCCCCCCTCCCCCCTCCCCCCCCCCCCGCGCCAAACTGCGAGTCCACCGGCACATACACCACCTCTTTCCTAAAATCCGCCAATCAAATGCTAACTTTTTATGCTAATTTCTTTGTCAGAACACCTTGTTTGCTCGCACACAGGTCCGATGTCTGAGCGTGGTTGTGTTTCGCTAAATTCTCCTGTTTGATGAGTACTAGGTGCCTCGGTGAACGTATATGCTCTAAATTTAACATAGCTATTTCTGCGAGCAGTTACAAGCTAATCACTCAGCTATTTCAATGCTAAATTCGATGCTAATCCCTTTGTCAAAGGGTACCTCTGCGGATGTGTATACTTTAACTTAGCTATTTCAATGAGCCATTTCAATGCTAAATTATATGGTAATTCCTTTGTCAAGGCACTTGTCCTTTTTCTTCTCACACAGCTTAAAGGTCGTGATCTAAGCGTGGCTTCTTCCACTCCAGCGCTAATTCCTTTGTCAAGGGGTACCTCTGCGGATGTGTATACTTTATCTTAGCTATTTCAATGAGCCATTTCAATGCTAAATTATATGCTAATTCCTTTGTCAAGGTGCGTGGTCTTTTTCTTCTTACAATGTAAAGTTACATTTTAATGTGCAACGTCTGGCACTTTCCTTGCTGTTGTTTAAACCGAGCTTGGAAATTTATATACTTTTGAAATATGAACTTGTATACTTTATCTATGTTATATATTCATTCTTGGTGCTTTGCTTACCTTTCCTCTACTTTGCACTCCTATTCGTGTTTTTGCATTGTTGTAACTTTTTGACTGGCCCCTTTGGGACACCTTTGAAAAAGAGCTTGAGAGCTCATCGGATTTCTCCAGGATAAATAAAGATTCTGATTCTGAACTAATTTCACCACAAAATGTATTTATATGAAAAAAATACCGTCGAGGCCGTGAAATCGTCGTGCCTCCTCGTAATGCGAGAAACTGAGATTTACCTGAGGGGGGCCACGGTGACAAGATGTTAACTCCCTCGATTGGTATACAGAAGACCGTGGGTTTGATCCCGACTGTGACGCCTGCTGCATATTTGGAGTTTGCATGTCTTTCTCCCTGTGGTCGAGTGGATTTTTCTCCGGGTCCTCCAATTTTTCCCTCCACATTTAGAATCAATATGCCTTTAGAGTATTTGGCTGCTATAAATTCGCACGTGATAAGTTACTTCGTTGTGCTATAATTTGTGGTCAGCTCATTTATAAAAAGAGCTGTACAGCTTAATGGGACTTACCAGGTAAAATAAAAAAATAGTGAGTCAGTTAGATTAGTCCCGACAATGCTCCTATCGGGTGCACAGGGCACAGCGAGGCAACCAGAACAGGTGATGAGTCATCACGCGAATCTGATTCTCGTCTACTCTTGCATATGGCAGCAATCGGCTCGGGAGCTCAGGAACTGGATGCCAATGTCAAGGTCTGCTAGCCACGAGAGGACTGCAGGAGAGAATTTGTGTAGTGTTATTCCTCCTCCATTGAAGGAGTGCAGACAACAGTGGTTTAATAACAGTCAGCACAAAGCATTACACTACTAATAATACTCATCTACAATTAGCTCGTAATCCACAGGAATTAGCAGTTAATCCACTTTAAATTTCCTCGTAATCAATATTTACTTATATCCAGGAAAGCCACATTGAGTGGAAAGACTCATTTTAAGGAGGGGCTTGCTGATGCTACATTGAGTTTTTATTTTAAGTTGTTCATAGCCAATAAATGATCAGCTGTGTTTATCATTATACGCAAGTGGGAGCAAACCCAATAACCTGGTGAAAACCCACGTGTTGCACGAGGCAACGTTCAATCCCGGTTCAGATTGAAACAGATGGCGATTAGTCCACTTGATGTATCGCCCTCTCCTGACGAGCCAGGATAAGGCACTTCCTCGAAGCCCACGGGAAGGGAGTTTCACGACATCATCTGTGGGTGATCCACCAACCCTCCCTGCTGCCTCTATAGTGCTGGATTACCGGGGACGTGCGAAGCCGCCACCACCCGGTTCTCTCTCATATGTACGATGTTACATATGGACACAGTCATCGTGGTAATGTTTATTGCAGGGCAGACCGGTATCCATCAACATCACGAACCCACTGCGTGAGGCTATTTCAGCAAGAAGACCGTCCCTCTGCAGAGCAAGGGTCGTGCTCATCAAGATGCTCCTCGTGACTCATCGCCTGCTGAGGAGTTCCCACTCTGTGACTGTGCGCCCGATAGCAGCATCGCCGCCGGGACTCCTTTGGGGTGATGTATCTAGCAATGTAAAAGGAAATGGTGTTTCCCTGCCTCAAGGCCATCTCTGTGAAACATAATAAACACAGAGTGGGAATTGTGACTCGGCTCAGGTGAAACATTCACAGATGGCATCTTTATTCAGAGCAGGTGAAATACAACGATCATAGGCGATGCTGACAAGGGCAGCCCTTTAAAAAGATAGATTTTAACAGCAAGACTTAAAAATATTGGGAAATATACAACATAATTAGGTGTTTGTTGATCTTCTTTGGCACCGTACGTAGCCAACCGTGCTAATCGGAGGTGCGGGGGAAGGACAACAAACTACCGAAAGAACCAAGAATATATTATATGCATTGTCTTTGAAACTGGTTGGTCCACACCAGAGACAGCTTTCTTTGGAGCCTAGTCTCAAACAGTGTTAATGCAGACAAGATTCCTTGTTAAAGGTTTCACTTTGGTGTTTTAACATCTTAACACCTATATTCTTTTTGATTTAAAGCTTTCGTGACTGCAGGGATTCATATTCTTGGTTCTTTCGGTAAAGTCACGTAGAAGGGAAACAATCAAATTATAAAAATATAAAACAATAAAATTCTCAAGACGTTTCGACTGTAACACAAGCAATTATCATCATGATGATTGTTTTATATTTTTATTCTTTTATTGTTTCCCTTCTACGTGACTTTACCGAAAGAACCAAGAATATTAATCCCTGCAGTCACGAAAGCTTTAAATCAAAATCTTAACACTTGTTTTTTTGCCAGATAAAGGGGAAAACCTATTCTCATATTTTGGTACTGGTAAAGGAAAAAAAGCCGTTCTAAAGAAATTCGATTTTAATCTAATTTATGATTTAAAAGTGCATAGCTTCAGTGGCTTCATAATATCGGAAGGAAAAACGTTTCAGACGGTGGCAGAAGCGCATGGGGATGGATATTTAAACATGCGTTTAGATTATTAAGATAATTTGGCTGCTATACATTTGGCTGCTTTTCATTTCCACATGATAAGCCAACTTCGTGAAGCTATAATTTGTGGCCAGGTTGCTTCTGAAAAAAGAAGCTAATACTTCAATGGGCTTTACCTGGTAAATTAAATATTGTTTATTTTCCTTTCAATTTTTTTGTAGTGATTTGTTTACCTTTCCTATACTTTGCACTCCTATCGTGTTTTGTATTGTTTGTTGATGTAACGCTTTGACCTACCCCTAATGGACATCTGTGAAAAAGAGCTTCATAGCTCATCGGATTCCTCCTGCAATATACATAAATATTCGGATTTTGATGTGATAGGCACTCGTGCAGAAATTGGTGAACGGCAGTGAATTGATGAGAAGTTAAAGGCAGATTGTGAGAGCATAACGCGAGAGACACACAATATGGCGGGAGACAGAGAGAGAGACACACGCAAGACAACGTTCTCCCATACAAGCTTCAACAGACTGTTGAAGGTTGTATGGGTGAAGGCTGGCACGAGCAACACCACATCCGGCCGCCTTTGTCTCACCAGTGCTGATGTTTTACACACCGCACCCGATACTCGTTTTAGTCCGAGTCGACATAGGGGAGGCCCAGTACGGGTTCAGATATTCGTCACCCGATATTGGAGGTGAGCGGAAATCGAACTCGTGTTCACTATTCCGCGGCTCCAAATGCATACAGACATGCGCACGCACATACCCCCAGTAGAATGTGAACTCAATTCGTCTCACGTGAACGTGAATGGATAAGGGGATGTTGACTTATAAACAACCTGGCTCGGTGAGAAGCCTTATCGAGGTGATTAGAGGAACGTGATTTGATTATCCCTGCAATTGCAAAGCTCACAAAGTGTATCGATTGGGATGAAGTCCGCGCACCTGCCTTGACATTCATCCCGCGATAGCGTTCAGCCACAGCAAGGGGCAATCCTTAATTGCCTCATCGTTGTTTAATTCCGCAATCGCGGTCGGGGGTATGTGGGGAGCGTGTTGGACTTTGACCATTCCTAACCACGTTGGTGAAGGACAACGGTGAGTATAGGTGAGAGGGCGAGTTGCACAGTCACCCAGGGCCCCCGTGGTCCATGTCCCTTCTCTAAGGTTTCTCGAAGGTTCTGCCACCACCTCCTCCTGATCCAAAAACAGTGTTCTTCACTCATTTTCAGAGGGAGGCTACTTCAGCCGATATGACATCAGTCTGAGAGCCGCCACACCGCCTCACCTGCAAGGGGTGTTTTCATATCCATGTGCTGTCAGGGGTCACACTGAAGGCCACCTGGGGCCGCCATTGGCCCGTGGGCCTTGAAATGAAGAACACTGCTCTTACCGATCCCAATCGTCCTACTGTGACCGCCTTAGTGGGGTGGCTGCCCATAGTAATTGGCACGTTTTGTTTAGGTGACAAACCTTGCTGATTAGCTGTGTCGGGTGGTGGTGGGTTAACGACACATTTATATTTACGCGAAATAATCCAAAAAAAACTTTACTATGCGGTACACAGTTGCTTCGCAGCTAAAAATGCCCCACGGTTCAGTGCGACTCGTATGGATAAATAAGAAAGCAACAAAAACAAATTAATCGGTTCCATATTTCCCCATCATCCCGTTCTCCCCGCGGGTCCCTCAGCCCTGCGGAGCGCTGACGGCCTGGCAAGTGGGATGACGAATCGCCTATGAATCACCACACACGCGGCAGGCTGTGGATTCGTCTCGCAGGTCACGAAGCTCAGCCACGCAAGCAAACGACAGCTGTCCGTGTTCAGACTCGTCTCTTAGTCCTCCTGCGCTCGGAGCACGAACAGTAATCTGCACGAGGTTCGTGGGTTAGATCCCGACTCCATCGAGCGGAGCGCCGGGCGGATGTAATGCGTTAAGTTGACAGTAGGGGGCACAGGTGGTACATCTGCCAGTCATCTAATTCAGTCAGCCCATGGCCCCTGGGTCTGTCCCGTGACCTTCAGTATATTTTGAGTTTATGTCTCACTCTCTCGCCCCGTGGTCGCGTGCATTTTTTTTCGGGTCCTCTGGTTTTTCCCTCCTCATTCAGAATCAACAATGTGCGTGTAGTGTCTGCCTGCAATACAATGTCCACACAATAAGCCACTTTGTGGAGCTATCATTTGTGGCCAAGTCTATTCTGAAAATAGATAATAAGTCAGTGGGCCTTACCTGGTAAATTAAATAGCTTTTTTTAGTTTTTCATTTATTGATACATTTATCTTGAGTGATTTGCTTACTCCTATCGTTTAAGTTTCTGACCCATCCCTACTGGACATCTCTGAAAAATATCTTCATAGCTTATCATATTTCTCCAGGATAACTAAAGATTCTGATTCTGATAATAAAACGCAAAGACTGAGGTTATAGATATACATACACGCACATCTAGGAAATAAGCATCTTGGCAAAATAATTACGTTGATAGGAGCACATTTAAAAGTTAGAGCGATTTTAAATGAGCCATGGTCAGTCTTCTCTATTCGTTATTTCCATCTTTTCGGTGTCGCTATCTATGCCAATTAATAATGATTATAATTATTACTATTATTAGACGTCTGCCGGACTTCCGTTTAAGCCGTTTAATTTCATTTGTTCGACAAATAATCCCGCATAGCCAGTTATGTTATCCAGCTAGTTTCTGTAGCAACGGCCTACATCAGCCACTAACAGTGGAGTAATTGTGGTTGGAGTGGAGAGGCGCCCAGCCAGCAGCCAGCCAGGAATCTCGAGGTACGGATCATCATTAATCGTGCTTTTGGAATGATTCACCTTCATCCAAGGTGTCATCACTTCGCCACTGCAGATGTTAGCCGTGTCTTGCTATCTAACTCGGCTCGGCGGGTTGTTATTTTAATGTGCCAGGCGCGGCACCACCACTCCAACATCCTTCTCCATTCTACCGCGGTCTACCGATTCTGAGACGCACATTTAGCTTGTGCATTTTAAAGCAAAAGTTATAATCCAGGAGACGTCCACATGTAAGAGCACGACCCGCAGCTTCGTGTAGAGTGAGCGAGGAGGCTCGTTAAGGATGCTACTGTGCAGTGCCAGGATACGTGCACCTAGAAGACGCTATTGGGAAGTTTGAGGCAATCGTCCTCCAACAACAGCGGAGGGCAGAGGAGCGACGCTCACAACAATGAGCGGATAACCGGGTCGAAAAAAATACAGGAAGTTGGCACAATAGGAGGCACAGGTGGTGCATCTGCCAGTCATCTCAGTCAACCCATGGCACCTGGGTCTGTCCTGTGACCTACTGTTAGAGGGTCTTCGACAATTCACGTGGCCTCAAAGTGCACATCGCCTGGCACAAGTGTCATGGTAACGTCACCACCACTTAGTGGCGAATGGCGACTTTTTGTTATTGTGAAGAGCAGCGCTCGGCGCTACGAACTTGGTGACCCGAGTTCGATTCCTGCTCACGGCCTCCCCTAACTTCGACTCAGCCTCACATTATTACCCGGTACGGTGTAATGTGTTAACATGGCCACTGTAGAGATAAAGGCGTCCGGGCGTGGTTCTGGCCACCCAACCCTCGTGTGCTGTGTCAGCCTTCATTGGTGCTCGCTTACAGCACTTTCTCCAACAGTCTGTTCAGGCTATACGGGCGATCTTTGTCTTGTGTGAGGCCAAATATGTATGTTTTTGGATTCGTCTTATAATTTGGAGAAGCATGCAATACGTTGAAAGGCGTTCGTCAAGGCTGGACCTATAACGACCTGGACCTCAGTGCAATAAAGGTCACAGAGACCGTGGCGCAGTGCACAAACCACTGCAAAGACAAAGACTCATGTATAGCCTCTATGAGGCTGTTGGGACAAGTGCTGTTAGCAAGAAGTACCGATAAAACCCGGTACCACCACACCCGGCCACCTTTGTCTCTCCAGTGCTGCTGCTTTATACACACATACACCGTACCATCCTACTCATTGGAAGCTGAACTCTGTTCCACCGTGCATTAACAACAGCTGCCATCCGCCATTAAGTGGTGGTGACGGCACCACGGCGCTTGTCACAGGCTAAGTGCACTTTGAGTCGACTTGCAGTGTGGGAGGCTTGCTACTGGTAGGAGTCCCAGGACAGGCCCAGGTGCTATGGGTTGACTGCTGTGCCAGCTGGGTGCAGGAGGAGTTCACGGGACAGACCCAGGAGCGGTGGGTTGACTGAGATCACTGGCAGAGGCAACGCCTGTGCTCCCCACTGTGTGCGTATGAATTCAAATATTGTACCGTACTTTCCTTCCTCTCCACGTTTATACAATGTTCACCTACCTCCACCAACCCGGTTTGGTCAGAGTGGTGAAGTATGGTCAATTAACCTCCTCTACAACACACTCGTTAACAACAATGCATTGAAAGGACATGTATATAATTGTCGACGTTTCGAGCAATGCTCCTACTTCATAGCAGGTAAACAGATATAGTGGGTACCGAGGGTCTGAGACCAGCGCTGGCTGACACCATGGGGGCCGCGTGACAATCACATAGCACAGTACAGCATTAGAACACGTAATTTGTCAATTGCATGAACGTGAAATATCGTAAAATCGAACTTTGTAAATAGAGAGATACTTGAACATGAAGCAGGCCACCTCCATAACCTTCTTCCATTCCTCTCTGAAGGCCTCACCTCTTTTTAATAGCCCATCCCCTTCCTCTTCCCTTTTTACCGTTCCATTTTGTTCCGTTCCTTCCCTATATCTCTTGCATGAAGCCACATGTCCTATGTTCGGGACACTCATTCCTCGGCCCTTGCACTGCCCTTGCCATATAAATCACTTTGTTTTTGTTACAGCTTTTAAATGTTGGAAAGCGTGCCTTGACCAAAGGTGCTCTATAAATATAGAAAAGGATAGGATCCCAGCTATGACCACATCCAGCACCTACATCACACAAATGTACTATCCCCATGTTAACAATAATTAGTAACTATATATGACCACAAACCTATTGAGCAGAAGTTATTTCTGGGCAGTATTCGGGTTACGAACCTAGTTCGTTCCTGAGACCTGTTCGAAATTCGAACGGTTCGTAAGCCGGCAGTTCAGTTTGCAATTGCAAGTTCGCATTTTAAATCAATATTTTTCTTATTTTATATATTTCATGGAAGCGGGCGTTCGTAAGTCGGACACTCGCAAGTCGAGGACTGTCTGTTTACTTTGGGTTAGATGGTTTGAGTATAAAGGCAATATTCAGATATACTCACCACCATCCGTCAGAGCAAATCAAATCAAGTGGTCACGTGGGAACCAATACCAATTAATTTGTTTTTTTACAATCCGTCTTTGAATCGTTGGTGACCGGGCTGAGGCCATCAGCTAACTATACCGGGAGAGCCCTGCCAGTCACAGGCAGGGTGCCACGGTGACTAGGAGATGTTAACTACCTCGCCTGCTATGCCTGTTGTATGCTATGCCTGTTTGGAGATTGCATGCCTCTTTCTCTTCGTGGTCGCTGGGATTGTTCTCCATATTTGGAATAAAAGTGCGTTAAGAGTATTTGACTGCTGCTACAAATGTACACGTGATTAATGATCCACTTCGTTGAGCTATTATTTGTGGCCATGTCGCTTATTTTAAAAAAAAGCTGTATATATCTTAGTGGACTTTACCTGGTAAAATAAAAATAAAAGTTTAGTTTCAGTAGCCGGGGTTGAACCCAGCTTCTCAATGGTACCAGTCCAGCGCTGATCTTTGAGCAACCTGGCTACCTCTCTAATTGTCGACACGACGACTATGCGATGTGGCATTATTTCAAGCGGTTGGTGCATACGCATTTATTTATTTGGATGTGGCAATGCTAAAGTGAGTGGTGCAGTATTAATTAGCGCGCTAAACTGTGAACCCAGCGATATGTAGATTTGGAGGTTGGTTTACTCCAGATAAGAATGCAAATTACACCAACGACCGAGTTCAAACGGCTGGAAGTTGTGTGGGGCGCTGTTGCGCAATCTGTAGGTGGCAGGCTGTCTCAATCGCCTGGAGGGGTGATTCATTGCAGGGCTGCGCCACTATCTATATGCAAGCAGTCGAGAATACATGACTGATAACGGCTTGCAAAAGTTCAGTAAACTATATTTGTGCAAAGTAAAAAACAATAGGCAATAAAGTGCATATAATCAGTACGTGCCGTGTTACCACATTGTATGTTAATTTACTTAAATAGCATCGTGCAAATATGTTCTCCTACAAACGAACTCTATTCTCATTGCCATGGACTAAAACGTAATCTTGTCAAGTTTAACAAAAGCTATAAATCGCGACGTTATAAACTAAAAATAACCTTTGGGATTTATTGTCAAGCAGAGGAGTGTAACCTACATTAATCTGGGGGTGATGGGGGAGGAGTGCACGTTTTACCGCTCACCACCAACGCCTTCGTGCTGTTCCACGTTTCAGACACCATGGGACCAGCCCGACAACGCATCCACCAGAAAGACACAGAGCTTTACGTGTGCGTAACCACTATACGCGCCCAGCGAAGCGTGGACCTAAAAGGTTTGGATCGATCGTTAAGCGTTTGGTAAGTGACCTGTTGACCAAGACACTACCGTCCTCAGAAGGTGCAAGGGAATTCACAGTTTTATTTACCAGTTAAACTCAACTGTGCTCTTAGCTCTTGTTCATAGGCGAGCTGGTCACACGTAATGATAGCTGATGATCGCAGTAGCTGATATCACCACACGTGAGAATTTATAACAGCAGTCTAATCATCTGAACCAAGGAACCCGGATAAAAACCCAAGCTCCGACCACCACAGCGAGAGCACACGCCAACTCCAAAAGTATAACAGAGGCACCGCCAGGGTCCAGCATGACCTCCTGTGTACCGATCGAGGGAGATAACATCTTCTCAGCGGCAAATAGCAGCGAAACATTGCCTTAGCATTAAAATTATGGATTCACATCTCCAATACAATATTTTGGGGAAACTATCTGAACGTGGTGCTCTGGATGTATGACTGCTTCTTCTCTGTCTTGTTTTATTTATCCACACAGTCTCAATGTAACTCTACATCTCTGTAAATAAACCACATTATACATATCAATCTAGCGTCCACGCAACGATCCCCTCCCCCTAGCCCACACACCCCCTCTTCCCCCCCCCCTTGCCCTGCCCCCCGTTCTTACCTAGAAACCTCTTACCATGGCATCTCTCTCCCACTTCAGTAGAAAAAACTTCTTGCTGTTGGGTTTCCCACCTGATGATGATTGCTTGTGTTGCAATAGAAACGTCGTGATTTATTTAATTTTATACCTACGTGACTTTACCGAAAGAACCAAAGAGTATTATAAAATATCTATAAATATATGTTGGCATATATATATCTGACCATCAGTGAACGTGAAATAAAACTCGTGTTCATAGCCCTGCACAAGTATTTGAGCCTTGGGACGCTAGTTTCACTTCCACTCATGGCCACCAACAATAGTGGTGATTATCTAAACCGGTTCTGGGCCTCCCCTAGGTCGACTCAGCCTCAAATGATAAAATGGTGCGGTAATGCAGTTTGACTTGGTGCTGGCCACCCACCTTGTGTGCTGTGCCTGCCGTTATTAGGTGCTCACTAACAGCTCCATAAGTCTATTAAAGCGATATGGGGAATCGTTTTCTGTGTTTGGTAGAGAAACCTTTCTCAAAACAAGATTTCCCATGTGGGTCGCTCGACCTCTAAATTAATCAGGCGTAATAATGTGATTTGATCAACTTCTATGGTTAACGGGACAGTCTATGTGTGGGTGATGTTTACATCCACGATAGCATGGTTGGCTAAGTGCAGTGCAAAATAAATTTAACATACAAACAACAACAGGACGTTTCCTTCATCTGACCACTGCTACATAGAAGCGACTTCTCTGTCCGTGGCCAGGAGCAGCTTCAAAGCCCCTACATTTACTTTAGCCGATGATATCACAAGTGATGTCCACCGTTGTTGTACAGCAGGACTTTTGAGTGCATTCCATTGTAATGAGAGGCTGCCCTGCTGCAATTAACTCGTCACCACACTTGCGATCTAGAGGTCGATCCTTAGGCCTGGCATTTGGAGCGACGCTGCAAGCTTCTTAAATCTCGCTGCCTCTGTCCACCCAGCTGCGTAAATGGATACAGCACAGTTGGTCGATCGGCAGGTCGCATGCGGTGGTGGGGTAAAGCGTGGGTAACTCCCACCTCTTCCAACAAGGGAAGCATCTTGCAGGGCTGCACCTTTACTGACCCCACCGTCATTGATAAACCACGACGTGCATGGGTCCACGTATGACATGCGAGTAGGGGATCCACGTGCAGCGTGCGAGGATGCGAGGAAGGGATTCACGGGCAGCGTGCGAGTAGGGGGTCCACGAGCAGCGTGCGAGGAGGGGGTCCACGAGCAGCGTGCGAGGAGGGGGTCCACGAGCAGCGTGCGAGGAGGGGGTCCACGAGCAGCGTGCATGGAGGGGGGCCACTTGCGGCTTGTGAGGAGGGGGTCCAGGTGCGCCATGAGTGGAAGGGGTCCATGTGCTGTGTGCGGGGAGGGGACCCACGTGCGGCGTGTGAGGAGGGGGTCCAGGGATCTGTAAGACAATCTCTCTGAGACGGCGCTGCTGAGCGTCATCGTCGTCTCCATCGTTGACGAATGCTTTGTTGTCTCGACCAACAGCACCCCTCTTTGACTGCTGGCCCGACGACGACGACTCCACGTAGGAGAGCACGTGCAGCAGCGTGAACAACCTGAACGGGGGCAGAGGGGGGGGGGCACGGAGGGGAAGGGGGAGGGGCACGGGGCGCCACGGTGGCAAAATGTCAGGAGTTAACGGACAGACCTAGGAGCCAATGGTTGACTGACTGAGATGACTGACAATGCACCAGCTGTGACCCCTACTGTGCCAAATTGTTGTGTTTAGCTGCCTGGTGCTCTGCTTATGGATGCGAGCATCGCTCCTCTGCCCTCCATTATTGCTGGTGGGCGACTGCCTCCAACTGCCAAGTAGCATCTCCTCAGGAGTGGCCAATCTTGAGACCGCTGGTACCAGTTATTGGCAAGTCCACTCATCTCTATATATCCTCTTGTACCATATCATTCCTTTTTTTCCCTAGCCCATGCCGTGCCCTTTAGTCTGATCTATCCTGCCAAATAATAGTTGCTTTGCCATGCAGTGGCTGGGCATGGGGGCTACATGACCCAGCCAACACAGCCACGCTTGTGAGAGGAGCTCACCAATGGGAGTGTGTCTAGATCTTTTAAGAATATGTGAGCTCCTGACACAATCCAGTCTGGTTAAACCCAGGATGCATTGTAGGCAGGGTGACCTGAATGTTTCTAACCGGTGCAGATGTTACTTTAGACACCTCAACATCCTTCTCGAAAGAATAAAGAAGGGAAGATATCAATGTGGTCAAATAAAATCCGGAGCTTCGCATGGAATGACAAACCAAGTAGTTTCCACCCAGTGTTACACAGCCGATGAAAAGATAATGCTGCCCGACTGTTTCGGAGTGAGACCTCGGCTGCGAAACCGGAGCTGGTCATAAGCACACTGCCCACACTCACATAAAGGCAAAGACATGGATCTCCTGGATAGCCTTAAGATACTGTTGGGGCAAGTGCTGTCAGCGAGTGGCACCTATGAAGGCCGGTACGGCACAAGGGGGGAAGTCCAGGACCATTTCAGATAATCGTTACTGTTGTTGGTCACTGAGTCGGCATGCACACACACCCCCTATGGCCACGCATGGGTCGACCCCCTCCCCTCCTCCTCAGCTGTGGTACAGCATGGCCAGGAACTGGACAATGAGCATGCTGGAGAAGGTGATGAGGAACATGAAGGCGAGGGGCAGCACGTCGATGACCGTCCCCTCGTTCTTCGTGCTCGGGATCTGGATGTAGAGGTCGGCTCCCACGAACTGCAGTGCCAGGGTCGCCACCAGCCACAGTGCATTGATCATGAAGTAGACGAAAGTGCCCTGCACGTTGGGACAGACAGACCAGGCCTGATTTACATTGCATTGGCCGAGTGGCGGGGGGGATGACCCCGGGCTGTTTATGGATCCCCTCTTTGTGCGTTCATTTTTCTCCCCCACTGTCCACTCTCGACGCCAAATGGTCACTTCTGTTGTTATTGTTTTATTGTTCATGTATTTTACAGGATTAGCGGATTATTGGAACAATTAACAATTAATTCGTTGGAATAATAAGGCATAGGTAATTCAATGCCGTTTAAATCTTCTTCTACCACATGCCAAGTACGGTAAGTACTCGCTTAACGCCTGCTGTTTGCACAACGCGTTGTCGCTGGAACGCAATTTTTCTGTTATCGAAGCATCTCCGGTACTCGCGATGACGCGTTGCCAGTACCTTGTTTCTTATCTCGAAGAGTTCCTGCTTCACGCGTTTCCTGTGATCGTCATCTTCCTCCAGAGGCTTGAGGTAGTCACTGATCATGCTCTTCCAAAACTCGTCTTCCTCCTATGCATTCCCATCCACGGGACAGAAGGTTCACTTTGTGCGATTGTCCAAATAACAACAACTTACTCCGATGAATAATATTAATATTGTAATAGTAATAGGTTTTACCCTTTTAACTGGCACAAAAACTGACACCTTTATTCAAGGCATCGTATTTGCAATAACCACAACACAAGCAATCAAAATGCAAACAAAAGAGACAACTCTGATAATAATATGCACTGTCCTTGAATTTGATTGGTCCACACCCGAGACGGCTTTTCTTAGAGCCTAGTCTCCACTGGTGTTAAATGCTCACCCCGAGCCCTCAATACTCTGATAGTGCGCTGTTTTTGAGTTGTACGCCTTTTGGCGTCTTCTGGTCCAACACCAGAGTGCTTGCCACAAATGAATCACAATAGCTTGCTAATCTCGTCTAGGAGCATTAACCATCACCCACACTTCGTTCATCCATTCATCAAACAAAGATGGTCACCGCATCGCGTGATTTCAGATGCTCGGTCTTGTTTAACTGACAAGCAATGACTTCGCATTTAATTTTCGATTTAAAGCTTTCGTGACTGCAGGGATTCATCTTCTTGGTTCTTTCGGTAAAGTCACGTAGAATGGAAATAAAATAATACAAATAAAACATAATAAAATAAAATTCTCACGACGTTTCGGCCACAACTCAAGTAGCCTTTTTCAGGTGAAGGAACAGAACTGTCGCGACGACAGCGCTTCAATGAACGCTGCAAAGATTCGCAGCGTCTTTTAAGCTAGGTGGGAGAAGTAAAGCGCCTTGACAAAGGTGTTTACATATCAAACAGGATAATTTAGCATTGAAATAGCGGTGTTAAAGTGTTGGATCAGCAGGATGTTAAAGTCAGAAATTAGCTTGTAACTGGGAGATTAGCATGATGTTAATGTGAGGGATTAGCATGTGACTGGTCACGGAAATAGCTATGTTAAAGTCGAAGTTTATATATCAACAGAGGCATTTAGTATATGGACGCTAAACGACTGAAACTACCCAACTATCATACAATACACCGATGTGAAAAAACTAAGTATAAACTACATCAATGTTATCAATAAACTCTATATACTCTCCAATCAGCTGAGCTACTAACAATAAGTCGTTATACATTACAATGCCATATGGCGAAAAAATGGGTGGCGGTTTTTTCTTTTCAACGTTAGCACCACGGAAAGCGACGAGCTTTGTTCAGACGGACGAGTCCATCTATGCTTGGAACGGAGGAGGGGAGAGAAACATCCACGATGCGCTGCTCTGTCCTGTGTTGCGTTACAACTATTTTATAAACTAGACTACTATACATTGCAATGTTATACCTTCCAATCTAAACTACATTGTATAATATCGTATACACAGCCCAATGTAAGCTCTAACATCAATTCCATACACCCAGCCATCAGATTTACCATGGAAGTCGATAAAGATGGCAAGCTACCCTATTTGGATGTCCTAATTAAAAGGAGACCTGATGGTTCAATGAGCCACTGTGTCTACAGGAAAGCTACGCATATGGATGTTTACTTAAAACCAGATTCCCACCACCATCCGTCCCAGAAGAACTCCCTCATCAAGACTCTATACCATAGAGCCCAATGCATTTCCGACCAGGAACACATTGCCAGTGAACTCTAGCACGTACACCAAGCTCTCAAGGCTAATGGTTACTCCGACTACACAATCCGCAAAACCATCACTCCAGCCATGAAGAAGGATTCTCTTGAGGAGCCATTCAAAACCATCACCTTACCCTACATTGCGGGGGTCACAAAAAAGATCTCCAAAATCCTGAATAAACACAAGATCCAGGTCCGATTCAACACAGTACATAAAATGCGTGATCTGGTTCCGTCTGTAAAAGATGTGGTTCCAGACATACAGTACCCGGGCGTCTACAAACTAAGTTGCCTCTGTGGTAGCAGCTACATTGGAGAAACCAAACGACATATCTCGGACCGCATCCGTGAACATAAAGCAGACTTGAAACACGGTAGGACGAACACCTCAGCCGTGGCAGATCACTGTTATAATTTAGTGGGCTCACATGACACGGAGGTTCTCTGCAAGCCATCCGGCTACCATGAGACATTCGTTCATGAGGCCATCCACATATACAAACACAGAGGCAATTTCAACCGAGAAGATGGATTCTGGCTTAGTAACCATTGGAAAGACGTTATAAACCATTTCGGTTCTTAATTGATTGTATTATACGGTGACTTTCAGACTGCAGTCCATTCCCTGACAATGTCTCTAAATACCGTTCACACAACGGTCAAAGGTATAGCATGTTGTATAATAAATAGTTTAACATTGTAATGTTTAGCATAATTCATAAGGCAATATATGGTATCGTAATTGTATAGTGAATATACAGTAGTGTGGTATACAGTAGGGTTGGTAGAATAATACATAGTGTAATATTACAAGTCTATTTTACAGTCTAAAGTATAGGGTAGTGTATAGTAACGCATTGTATAATTTAATGGTGGGTTTGTCTATGGCAGTGTATATTACGGTGTATAGTCGTGTAATGTAGAAAAAGTTTAGTTGGGGACATATCAATATAATGCATAATGTTAGAGCTTACATTGGGCTGTATACGATATTATACAATGTAGTTTAGATTGGAAGGTATAACATTGCAATGTATTGTAGTCTAGTTTATAACATAGTTGTAACGCAACACAGAACAGAGCAGCGCATCGTGGCTGTTTCTCCCCCCTCCTTCGTTCCGAGCATAGATGGACTCGTCCGTCTGAACAAAGCTCGTCGCTTTCCGTGGTGCTAACGTTGAAAAGAAAATACCACCACCCATTTTTTCGCCATATGGCATTGTAATGTATAACGACTTATTGTTAGTAGCTCAGCTGTTTGGAGAGTATATAGAGTTTATTGATAACATTGATGTAGTTTATATTTTAGTTTTTTATTAGTTTACTATATGGTATTCATTATATAGTGTAGTGTATACCCAGTTACTTTATGTTAATAGCTCAACTTATTGAAGAATATATTGAGTACATTTATTATATTGATGTAGTTTATACTTAGTTTTTTTCACATCGGTTTATTGTATGATAGTTGGATAGTTGCAGTCCTTTAGTGTCCATATACTAAATGGCCCTGTTGATATGTAAACTTTGATTTTAACATAGCTATTTCCGTGACCAGTCACATGCTAATCTCTCACAATAACATCATGCTAATCTCCCAGTTACATGCGAATTTCTGACTTTAACACCCTGCTGATCCAACACTTTAACACCGCTATTTCAATGCTCAATTATCCTGTTTGATATGTAAACTCCTTTGTCAAGGCGCTTTACTTCTCCCACCTAGCTTAAAAGACGTTGCGAATCTTAGCAGCGTTCATTGAAGCGCTGTCGTCCTGAGAGTTCTGTTCCTCCACCTGAAGAAGCCTACTTGTGTTGTGGCCAAAACGTCGTGAGAATTTTATTTTTATTATTTTATTTCCATTCTATGTGACTTTAACGAAAGAACCAAGAAGACTTTGTCTTTGTTTGATGAAAATATTACCTTTGGTATGGAGGGCGAGGTCTGTGTCTGATTGCTCTGGAGGTCGACTTTTGCTCTCTACTTCTTCTGGATGCTCTGTTTGAGTGCTCGCGATGTCTTCTAGTCTCGCCTCTGCTCCTTCTGAATGCTCCATCTGAGTGTTTGCGATGTCCTCTTCTCTCGACTCGATCTCTGCTCCTTCAGGATGCTCTGTCCCAGTGCTCGCAATGCCCTGTCGTTTCTCCTCGCTCTCTACTCCTACTGTATGATCTGTCTGAGTGCTCGCGATGTCCTCTGGTCTCGTCTCTGCTCCTTCTGGATACTCCATCTGACTGTTTGCGATGTTCTCTCCTCTCGACTCGATCGCTGCTCCTTCAGGATGCTCCGTCTGAGTGCTTGCGATGCCCTGTCGTCTCTCCTCACTCTCTACTCCTTCTGGATGATCTGTCTGAGTGCTCACGATGTCCTCTGGTCTCGTCTCTGCTCCTTCTGGGTGCTCCATATGAGTGTTCGCGATGTCCTCTCCTCTCGCCTCGATCTCTGCTCCTTCTGGATGCTCCATCTGAGTGCTCGTAGTGTCCTGTTGTCTGGCCTCAATTGGACGCAGCTTCATCTCTCTGTCGAGTTCCACCGTGCACGACTCCACTCGGCTGGGAGGGATGATGATAAACTGTTAAACTAAACCATTATTTTTATTTTACCATGTAAGGCCCACTGAGCTAGGAAGCTTTTTTGTAGAATCGACCTGAATATCACAAATTATAACTCAATGAGCGGCTTATCACGTGGAAATTACAGCAGCCAAATACTCTAATCACATGATGATTCTAAATGAGGAGGGAAAAAATCAGGGAACCCGGAGTAAAATCCACACCAACATGGGGAGAGAAAGGAATAGACGCAGACTCCATATAGGCAACAGGCATCGTCAGGTTTGGGATCGAAGCCACTACCTCCTGCATACCAGGGGAGGTAGTTAACATCTAGCCACCACGGCGCCTAAGATACAAGCACAACTAGAATCACAGTTAATAAGTTGAGACAAGACTCAGTATTGACTTGAGTAAAATGTTACGTTGTAAATCCTCCTCCACCCGACACAGCCAATCAATAATCATAATCTGTATTTCTACTGCAGGAGGAGTCCGATGAGCTATGAACCTATTTTCACAGATGTCCAGTAGGTGTAGGGGATTATAAAGTTAGAACATAAAACGATAGCAGTGCTAAGTATAGGAAATATAATAAAATAAATAAAGTATATGAGTGCAACTTGCATGAGTACATCAGTTACTGCCAATTTTTCAATACTAAATGCATAACTTGGGGCAAGGCAGCAAAACAACAGTCCCAAACCACACCAAGATAACACAGTCCCTCAATAATATGGGACATAAACGTTGAACTATCGATACACGAGAGGTAAGGATCAAAGTTAAAAGCATGGCTACAGGCTCTCAGTGAGGTGGTGGCACCTTGAACTGTCATCCTCCTGACTCAGTGCCGAGTATTTCTTCGGATGGACGCTGATCCTCCACTGGAAGCAGTCCCACTCGAGTGGCAGTATATAGCATTTCGTTCCATTCAAACGATGCTTGCGTTCCTTCTTCTGCTGGGACAGGAGGATGGGCATTGTGCTGAAGGCAGGGTCCTTCAATGATATCAAACCAGTGGGAAGCGCACACAAGCTGGAAGGCAGTTTCAGCTGCTCAGTGAACTGGCGCCAATAACTGTCCAAGCTCTGCGGTCCTCCATGTATGAAGATTTTATTGGCCAACGGGAAACCAGAACACCATGGAATAGACCCACAAATGCGAGGGGGAAACATTGCGTTCTATTCAGATGGAACAAATAGTCCATAATTGTCATACTACACTCTCCTGGAAAGTCAGTGAATGACTCCTCCTCGATACCCACCGTGTTGGATTAATGGACACGAGTGGCACAGCCACCACCACCGTTCTTGTCAAGAAACATAAACGATAATTTTGCAAGCTCCGGTCATCCTCTCATCAGTGGATTTTGGCTAACCATTGAACAAAGACAGTGACCACATCGCGTGCTTTTGGGTGCGCTTGTGCGTCCATCTGGAACCCTCTTCCTTACAATATGAGAAAGCAATTGGAGCTATGCACTTTTAAATCATTACATTGAAAACTAATTTCTTAAAAACTGCTCTTTGTGTTTAGAAACTTTCCTTCCTTCGCACCTCCAATTAGCACAGTTGGCTACACATGGTGTGAAAGAAGTTCAACATACATACATCTGGACCAATCCTTGGCCTTCCCTCAAAAAGCCTCAAAAATAGCCAAATGTGATGTAGTAAACATGACAACAATGGAGACAAAGGCGGCCGGGCATGGTGCTGGCCACCTACCCTCTTATGTGCCATTCCGGACTTCACAGGTGCTACTCGCTAACAGCACTTGCCCCAACGGTCGGTTAAAAGCTATATGGGGATCGCTGCCTTCGTCTTGGCGGGGGTTGGGGGCATATGTTACACTTTTTTTGCAATGTACGTAGCCAATCATGCTAATCGGAGGTGCGGGACGGAGCAACAGAGGAGAATGGAGCGAAACTCCAAATAACGTTCGACACAAAAACAACAACGACAATAACGATAACACATAAAGTAACTCACCTCCTTAGGGGAGGGCTCAGTAGGCGCCTTGGTCTCACGCGTGCCCCATGATACGTTGTACATGTTGACCAATGAGTAGATGAGCAGCAGCAGGTATCCCGTGGGAATGCAGATGAGGTACAAGAATCCGTGCACGATGCAGAAGAACTCGCGCGGGTGCAGCGCCGCGGCGATGAGATGGATGCCCGCGAGAGTGATGAAGAAGATGCTGCTGGGTGTGAGGATACCGTTCTTGACAATGTCGCCGACCATAGCGAGCAGCGTGCCCGTCATGAGGAACATGTAGATCACGGTGAGCACCATGGCCACCTTAAAAAAAATACCAGGTATAAAGCTCTTTTCAGAAGCCACCTGGCCACAAATGATAGATCAACGAAGTGGCTCATCACGTGGTAATGTATATCAGCAGCCAGATTAAATGCAGAGGGAAGATAGAGAGAACACGTGGACTCCAAATACATAACAGGCGTTAAGGTCGGGATAGGGATTGAACCCACGACCTCCTGTATACCATGCGAGGGAGTTTACATCTCGCCATCGCAGGAGGAGACCTTAGCCATCGGCATCACCATTGTCCTTTTTGTCCAACCACCACCACTTCTTGGGGAGTTACTTTGCATTTATTCCGCACTTTTCCACAAAGTCCTCAAGACCCTGCACTTTGCAAACAACAACACAATAATGATAGCTCATTGTTCTTCTGGGTTCTTTCGGTAAAGTCACGTAGAATGGAGATGAAATAATAAAAATAATAATAACAGAATAAAATTCTCACGACGTTTCGGCCACAACACAAGTAGCCTTCCTCAGGTGAAGAAACAGGACTGTCTGGAAGACAGCGCTTGAGTGAACCCTGCCAAGCATGGCAGCGTCTTTTAAGCTGTGTGGGAGGAACAGAGCACCTTGACAAAGCAGTTTACATAGAAATTAGCATGTAACTGGGGGGATGAGCATGATGTTGGTGTGAGGGATTAGCACCACGGAGAGAGACGAGCTTTATTAAGACGGACGAGTCCATCTATGTTCAGAACGGAGGAGGTGGAGAGGAGTTTAGATATCAACAGTAAATTAGCATGTAACTGGGGGATTGGCATGATGTTAGTATGAGGGATTAACACCACAGAGAGCGACGAGCTTTGTTCAGACGGACGAGTCCATCTGTGTTCGGAACGGAGGAGGGGTAGGAAGAGGAGGAACCCTCAAGACCTTGGGTTTTCGGATGCCTTTGTCCGAACGATCCGCCTACTCTACACCAAGGCGGAGTGCATGATCAAGATCAACGGCGCCCTCACTGCCCCGGTTAAATTCGAGCGAGGAGTGAGACAGGGATGCCCATTGTCGGGCCAACTTTATGCCCTGGCATTAGAGCCTTTCCTGAATCTCATAAGGTGGAGACTCAGCGGCCTGGTGCTGAGGGAACCAAGCATCAAGTTGGTCCTGACGGCATACGCCGACGACGTCCTCCTCATCCTGCGCTCCCTGGCTGATGTCGCCCTGCTGCATGAGTGCCAGGAGGTCTTTTCGAAAGCCTCGTCATCAAAAATGAACTGGCAAAAGTGCAGCGGCCTGCTGGTTGGAGCGTGGGACATGACTGAGTGTCCCGAGAAGGCAAAAGCCATCAATTGGAGCACAACATCGCTGCACCACCTGGGGGGGTTCCTCGGACCAGAGGAGGAACCACCGCAGAGGAACTGGGTCGAGCTGGAGGAGAAGGTGAAGGAGCGGCTGGCCACCTGGAGTCGCCTGTGCAAGTTCCTCACCTTCAGGACAAAGACGTTGGTGGAGAACCAGCTGGTGACGTCCATACTGTGGCACCGACTCTTCTCCCTGCACCCCCCCATGAGCCTTGTCAACGCACTTCAGAAGCAAGTCCTCGACTTCTTCTGGTCAGGTGGAGGACATCGGGTCGCGGCTGGGGTCCTGGCCCTGCCACTGGACGAGGGCGGTCACGGGCTGGTGTGCGTGCGGAGTCAGCTGGCCACCTTCCGACTGCAGGCAGCGCAAAAGTTCCTGCACGCCGCCCCTGCACCGGCCTGGAGCGTCACGGCCTCCTTACTCCTGAAACAGCTGGGGGGTCTGCAGTGCTCCAAGCAACTATTCTACATGGACCTGCAGGGCCTCCCACTGGGACAGCTGCCACCCTTCTACAGAAGCGTCCTGCAGACATGGAGCTCCCTCGCCGTCAGGAGGCTGAACCAACCGTGATCGGCTGAGGATCTGGTCTTCGAACCGATCCTCAGGAACCCACAGACAAAGCTGCCATCCACCACCACCACCCCTGGCATGGAGAGGCGCCTCGCCAACGCGCGGCTCACCAGGATGGGAGATCTGGTGGAGCCTGAAACACGGGGCCGGTGGATCGGACCAGCAGACGTGGCCACAAAGACAGGGCTGCAGTCGCTCCGGGTGGCTGCCCGGATCCTGGCCGAAGCCAAGGGGGCCTTCTCAGTGGCAGCGGGGAGAACGCCCCCCATCGGCGTTGGGGATGACGAGGCCCCTCTCGATCCCCTTCCACCGGAGCTCTCAGTCGTGCCACTGCATCGCCAATGCCGACAAACGAAGGCGGATCACAACCTGTGCCGGCTAGAAGACCTACCGGAGGTGGCCTTCGCAAATGTAAAGAGGAAGGTTCTCTACTCCTACATGGTCCGGTTCCACCAACAGGACACCCTGAGGAGCCACAAGGACCATGCCTGGAGGAAAGCCCTGCCCTGCGTCTCTCCGGAGAGGCCTCGCTGGAGGCAACTCTACTGCAGACCGACGTACAACCGCATCGGCGACCTCAGCTGGAGCATCGCCCACGGCACCGTCACCACCAACGTCTCCCTGGCGCGCTTCACCGACACGTCCCCGGAGTGCCGGTTCTGCGGTAAAGTGGAGACGGTGGCGCACCAATATGTGGAGTGCAAGAGCCTGGACTCGCTGTTCAAGGTCCTGAGAAACATCCTCCTAAGGTTCAGCCTCCACTTCTCCCCGACGGTCCTCTTCTTTGGATACCCGAAGGGCAACAGACCCCAACATCTTCAGGGGCTGGTCAACGTGCTCTTCGGCTACGCCAAGCTCGCCATATACAGGGCAAGGAAGGTGGCCCTGGAGGGGCAACGTCCAGCCAGCAGCCTGGGCATCTTCCACGCTCTGGTCGGATCAGGGTGTGGCTGGAGTTCCACTACACGCGGCTGACCCACGCCGTGCCGGCCTTCAAGGAGCAGTGGGCGCTGGAGGAGGCCGTGTGCTCGGTGGCAGATGACGGAGAGCTCTGCATGCAGATCTAAGCGACCCGTCGTAGGCCGTTTGACTGTGGGAAGGGCAGCGTGCCGATGCAGCACTTGTCGTAGTTATAAAGAAAAAAGAGAGAGCGAGAGAGAGGCAAATGGAGTAGGAAGAGAGGGGGTAGAGAGAGAGGAGAGGCAGAGAGGGGGGTAGAGAGAGAGGGGGGCAGAGAGGGGGGTAAAGAGAGAGGGAAGGGGAAAGAAAAAAAAGTATATTTTGGGTCTTTCATTTAAAAAGGGGGGGTTACATTAAGCAAAGCATAACAAAAAAAAACCGAAATGATGAACGTAGCAAAGTGCCGACTACACCGGGAGGGTGGGGGGAGAGGGTGGGGGGAGAGGGTGGGGGGAGAGGGTGGGGGGAGAGGGTGGGGGGAGAGGGTGGGGGGAGAGGGTGGGGGGAGAGGGTGGGGGAGAGGGTGGGGGGAGAGGGTGGGGGGAGAGGGTGGGGGAGAGGGTGGGGGGAGAGGGTGGGGGGAGAGGGTGGGGGGAGAGGGTGGGGGGAGAGGGAAGGGTGGGGGGGAGAGGGTGGGGGGAGAGGGTGGGGGGAGAGGGTGGGGGGAGAGGGTGGGGGGAGAGGGTGGGGGAGAGGTGGGGGAGAGGGTGGGGGAGAGGGTGGGGGGAGAGGGTGGGGGGAGAGGGTGGGGGGAGAGGGTGGGGGGAGAGGGTGGGGGAGAGGGTGGGGGGAGAGGGTGGGGGGAGAGGGTGGGGGAGAGGGTGGGGGGAGAGGGTGGGGGGAGAGGGTGGGGGGAGAGGGTGGGGGGGAGAGGGTGGGGGGAGAGGGGGGGGAGAGGGTGGGGGGAGAGGGTGGGGGGAGAGGGTGGGGGGAGAGGGTGGGGGGAGAGGGTGGGGGGAGAGGGTGGGGGGAGAGGGTGGGGGGAGAGGGTGGGGGGAGAGGGTGGGGGGAGAGGGTGGGGGGAGAGGGTGGGGGGAGAGGGTGGGGGGAGAGGGTGGGGGGAGAGGGTGGGGGAGAGGGTGGGGGGAGAGGGTGGGGGGAGAGGGTGGGGGAGAGGGGGGGGTGGAGAGGGTGGGGGAGGGGTGGGGGGAGAGGGTGGGGGGAGAGGGTGGGGGGAGAGGGTGGGGGGAGAGGGTGGGGGGAGAGGGTGGGGGGATGGGGGGTGGGGGAGAGGGGTGGGGGAGAGGAGGGGTGGGGGGGAGAGGGTGGGGGAGAGGGTGGGGGGAGAGGGTGGGGGGAGGGTGGGGGGAGAGGGTGGGGAGGGGGGAGAGGGTGGGGGGAGAGGGTGGGGGGAGAGGGTGGGGGGAGGGTGGGGGGGAGAGGGTGGGGGGAGAGGGTGGGGAGAGAGGGTGGGGGGGGGTGGGGGGGTGAGGGGAGGGAGGGGGGGAGAGGGTGGGGGTGAGAGGGTGGGGGGAGGGAGGGTGGGGGAGAGGTGGGGGGAGGAGGGGGTGGGGGGGAGGGAGGGGGAGGAGGTGGGGGTGGAGAGGGTGGGGGGGTTGGTTGTTGTTGTGTTGTTGTTGTTGGGGTTGGGGTTGTTGTTGTTGGTGGGTTGTTTTGTTGTGTTGTTGGTT